>NC_060188.1:77330684-77440684 GCF_021184085.1 Oncorhynchus gorbuscha | reverse complement strand
TGGCTTGCTTTTAGGGGTTGTCTCGCCTGGGTTTCTTATTGACCACATCAGGGTAGAAAACACCACATTTTCCACCGTAGCTGAACTGGAACAGAATTGAACTTTTAATCAATGTCAAAGTCTGTATTTTCTCCTGTTGGGATCTAACACTACCCCAAGTCGGTCGGTACAGACAACACAGGGAAGGGCGGGGAAGCTTGCTTGTGTTTTCTTTAGTCCTCGCACTGCGCTAGATGAGGTCAGTATAGCATGTTAGAGTGGCAGTCCACTGTCTCCTCTGTGCCTCTCAGTACAGCATGTCATTTGAGACAGCTCCCACACCCTGCTAGACTACTACTCCTAACACCCCAGCTCTGCGTCCCTAACACCCCAGCTCTGTGTCCCTAACACCCCAGCTCTGTGTCCCTAACACCTCAGCCCAGCCCTGTATCCCTAACACCCCACCCCACCTCAGCCCCGTGTCTCTAACACACCAGCTCTGTCCCTAACACCCCACCCCAGCCCTGTGTCCCTAACATCCCAGACCTGTGTCCCTAACACCCCAGCCCTGTGTCCCTAACATCCCAGCCCTGTGTCCCTAACATCCCAGCCCTGTGTCCCTAACACCCTAGCCCTGTGTCCCTGAAATCCCAGCCCTGTGTCCCTAACACCCACCCCTGTGTCCCTAACATCCCAGCCCTGTGTCCCTAACATCCCAGCCCTGTGTTCCTAACATCCCAGCCCTGTGTCCCTAACATCCCAGCCCTGTGTTCCTAAAATCCCAGCCCTGTGTCCCTAACATCCCAGACCTGTGTCCCTAACATCCCAGCCCTGTGTCCCTAACACCCCAGCCCTGTGTCCCTAACACCTCAGCCCTGTGTCCCTAACATCCCAGACCTGTGTCCCTAACACCCCAGACCTGTGTCCCTAACATCCCAGCCCTGTGTCCCTAACATCCCAGACCTGTGTCCCTAACATCCCAGCCCTGTGTCCCTAATATCCCAGCCCTGTGTCCCTAACACCCCAGCCCTGTGTCCCTAAAATCCCAGCCCTGTGTCCCTAACACCCCACCCCTGTGTCCCTAACATCCCAGCCCTGTGTCCCTAACATCCCAGCCCATCCCTGTGTCCCTAACATCCCAGCCCTGTGTTCCTAAAATCCCAGCCCTGTGTCCCTAACATCCCAGACCTGTGTCCCTAACATCCCAGCCCTGTGTCCCTAACACCCCAGCCCTGTGTCCCTAAAATCCCAGCCCTGTGCCCCTAACACCCCAGCCCTGTGTCCCTAACATCCCAGCACCATGTCCCTAACATCCCAGCCCTGTGTCCCTAACACCCCAGCACTGTGTCCCTAACACCCCAGCCCTGTGTCCCTAACATCCCAGCCCTGTGTCCCTAACACCCCAACTTGTGTCCCTAACATCCCAGCCCTGTGTCCCTAACACCCCAGCCCTGTGTCCCTAACACCCCAGCCCTGTGTTCCTAACACCCCAACACAACACATCACACACACCCCAACATACCAACCATCCACATACCTCCACAAATGCCCTGTGTATGAATCCCCGCCCCACACCAACACACATACACACATCCTGCCACACACACACACCCTGCCACACACACACATACACACATCCTGCCACACACACACACATACACACACCCTGCCACACACACATACACACACCCTGCCACACACACACATACACACATCCTGCCACACACACACATACACACACCCTTCCACACACACATACACACACCCTGCCACACACACACATACACACACCCTGCCACACACACACATACACACACCCTGCCACACACACATACACACACCCTGCCACACACACACACACATTCACACACCCTGCCACACACACATACACACACTCTGCCACACACACACACACACACACATACACACACCCTGCCACACACACATACACACACTCTGCCACACACACACACACACACACACACACACACACACACACACACACCCTGCCACACACACACGTATACACACCCTGCCACACACACACACACCCTACCACACACACACATTCACACACCCTGCCACACACACACACACACACACACACACACACACACACACACACACACACACACACACACACACACACACACACACACACACACACACACACACACACACACACACACACACACACACACACACACACACGCACCCTGCCACACACACACACACATTCACACACCCTGCCACACACCCTGCCACACACTCCGCCATTCTGCCACACACATACACACACACACATACACACACCCTGCCACACACACATACACACACTTTGCCACACACACAAATACACACACCCTGCCACACACACACACCCTGCCACACGCACACATTCACACACCCTGCCACACACACATACACACACTCTGCCACACACACACATACACACACCCTGCCACACACCCTGCCACACACACACATACAAACACCCTGCCACACACACATACACACACACCCGGCCACACACCCGGCCACACACACATACACACACTCTGCCACACACACACATACACACACCCTGCCACACACACACATACACACACCCTGCCACACACACACATACACACACCCTGCCACACACACATACACACACACTGCCACACACACACACACACTGCCACACACGCATACACACCCTGCCACACACACATACACACACACTACCACACACGCATACACATACACACCCTGCCACACACACACGTGACTATAACAGCCATTATCACCTCAGACCGTGTGCAGTGGAGATGAAGGTGACAAAAGGAGAACTAACCTTTCTGCGGATGAATGTTTATGTTGCCTTATGTAAGGAAGCATGTTGTTTTACTTCACACACACCACACACACACACACATACATTCACTGTTTGTTTGCTGTTGTATTTGTGCAGTTGCCAGTGTCGTCTGTCTGTGTTGTCCGTTTTGGCTTACATTGTTGTTTTGTTATCCCAGCCCCTGTCTCCACAGGACGCCTTTTTCCTCTTGCTTGGCCGTTATTTTAAATAAAAGTTCAATAAAAATTAGACATAAATTAAAGGGTTTGTCATCTGTAGCATTTATACTTTTTCCACAGAATTTGTGAATTTGCCTTTTCCATGGAAAATTCTAGAAAATATGGTTATGATCATAATCAGAAATATGTTCAGATACGCCACCATTTGAAGTCATGTATTACTTTGTTGTTTAGAAAAAAACATTCCAGCGTATCGAAGCCCAAGTAATTGGTGGATAATCTGACTTCTCTCAGTGGGAGAAACCAAACTGACCAGGGGGGGTCGTCTCTACATATGGCCTTCTCCTGAATCACTGAAGCCTAAAACGACAAACCTGCAGCCACTCTGCAGTGCCCAAACCCAGACACCTGTGATTAGCAGAACACAAAGAGCTCGCAGAGCCACTGGCAGCAGCAGGTCCAAACGTCTTGTTCATTTATTCCCCCCCTTATTTCATGAATCATTGATTTGCCAGGCTCAATGTGAGCTGATCTGAAGTGACGTTGTTTTGGTGTAGGGGACCGGCTGAGTGCTGGGGAGGGCTATTGGGGTTAAGTACCCTGGTGTCTGCTTCTCAGGGGGGTTGGCCCCGGGATGGAGGGATGGAAGGAGAGGTGGAGAGGAGGATATAGAGATTGTCCCGAAGGAAAAAGTCCACAGCTAGGAGACAGCCCTTATGAGTTTGGTCTCCATGTTACACTCGTGCAGTGTCTCACACACACACACACACACACACACACACACACACACACACACACACACACACACACACACACACACACACACACACACACACACACACACACACACACACACACACACACACACACTGAGCGTCTCAGAGAGAAGTATATTAACCTAGACTGTTCTCATGTTTATGTCATCAAAGATATCCTGATCTGACTGAGAGGGAGGTTGGGATCTCACACTGGCACATGAAACCTTAGACAAGTTGTGTATTTTTATTGGTTTGAAAGAGCACGTTTTGATTTCTGTGCTACTGTAGATCTCTAGGGGTTACATTATGTCAGCTTGTTGAAACTATAGCAAGATGTTGTGTTTTGATTTTTCAGGCAGGCAGGCAGGCACGCACACACACACACACACACACACACACACATTGAGGTTTGGAGCTGTGACCTTGTGGCTGTGTGCTCAGAAGAGCACCAAGCCCAGCTGAACAGACCATAATAACCATATCAAAACTACAATTAACAAAATAACACTGTTCTCTTCCACACTTCATTAACAATAGCAAAATCCATAATAGTATTCGTATTTATGGCAGTTTAATTTAATAAAGTGGAATGGGACTAATGCCCTCATTAACATAATTCTACTTAACATTAATCTTGGTCATTAAAGAAGTGTGATCAATCCCCAGACATCCAAGTGGGGAAAAGAGGGGAAGATGGAGAGAAGAGAGAAGAGGGGCACTTAAAGCAATATTGAGTCTGGTTCCCTTCAGAGTCTAGCTTCTCCATGCCCAATAGGGAATAGAGCCGTCTAGAGCAGATAGTAGACAGCTGAAATCAAAACTTGAGGCGTTTTAGATTCCCAGTCTCCCTGTCTCAGTACCTCAGTATTGACAGCGTGTCTGCTAGCTGATAGAGGGATAGAGCCCAGTGCTGCACATGCAAATAACTCATTAGGAGTGTGAGGATGGGAGAATAGGAGCAGGCCTGGGCTGTGATTGACAGGGACAGCAAGGGTGCAGGGATGGATCGGCATGCTCATATGCACTCGTTCTCACACTCCTGTTTCATCTCTCTCTCTCTCCCCCTCTCCTCATTCTCTTGCTCCACTTTCATCAGCCACTAGAGGCTTGGAGACTGAGATGTGGGGTACAGTGGTTACTAACAATAAGTCTCCTCTCTCTTTCTCTAATGTATTTCCCTTCAGTCTCACTTTCAACTGTCCCTTTTCCCTCTCCTTTTCTCATCCCTCCCTCTTCCTCAACACATCTCACCTCTTTACCTTATTCTCTCTTCCTCTTCACCGTTCCCTCCCTCTTTGCCATCCATTCCTGCACTCCTTCTGTCTCCACCAAACAGTGTCCTCACCAGCTCAGTATTACAGTGAAGCCATTGTATGCCTGTTTAAGCTTGATATTATATCATATGTGGGCATTGTCCTGGGATTGGAGAGAGAGTATGTTAGCTGCGTTGTGTAGGACCAATGTATCCAGGGAGGGCTGAATACAGTAGAAGTATTGATGAGCGTGCACTACACTCTTGGAAAAAAAGGTCCTATCTAGAACCTAAAAGGGTCCTTCAGCTGTCCCCATGAGATAACCCTTTGAATAACCCTTTTTGGTTATAGATAGAACCGTTTTGGTTCCAGGTTGAACCCTTTTTGGGTTCCATGTAGAAACCTTTCCACAGAGGGTTCTACATGGAACACAAAAGGGTTCTCCTATTGGGAACAATTTCTTCTGTAAAAATAGAAGTGTCCATGAGTTATAGCACATCACTTCAAGAGGCCTGAGAAATAATGTGGTCTGTTATGCACGCCTCTATGAAGAGGGAACGCAACACCCTGCTACAACTAAACTCTCCGTGAAGAGAAAAATGTCTGGACTGTAGGTGCAAGTAAGGATGACAACAGAATGTGGTACCGTTTACAAGGACTTTATTCCTTTACACGGTAATATGGGGAAAAGGGGCTGGACGGAACCAAAGCAAAGAAAGTAAATCTCAAAGCCCCCCTCTCCTATCTTACCTGCCTACCCACTACTTACCTAATTTAGCACCACCTGGTGCCCTAACCAAAATACAGGGGGTGGTCCGCCCAGGTCTTACCTAGTGTGCCTAGACAGCGAATATGCTACGGGTATATGTATGCCCGCGGGCCTCTTGCCTAAGCACTCCCTACGTGCCTTCCCCTTCCCCCCTGGGAACAAATGAAACAGAATATTAAACAATTTTCACAAACAAACTAAGAAACAAAGGACATCAAATAAGCTCTGAGCAACAAACTCCTAGCAAAGTCTCTCTGGCAAAGTCTCTCTGGCAAAGTCTCTCTGGCAAAGTCTCTCTGGCAAAGTCTCTCTGGCAAAGTCTCTCTGGCAAAGTCTCTCTGGCAAAGTCTCTCTGGCAAAGTCTCTCTGGCAAAGTCTCTCTGGCAAAGTCTCTCTGGCAAAGTCTCTCTGGCAAAGTCTCTCTGGCAAAGTCTCTCTGGCAAAGTCTCTCTGGCAAAGTCTCTCTGGCAAAGTCTCTCTGGCAAAGTCTCTCTGGCAAAGTCTCTCTAGCAATGACCTCCCAGCAAAACTCTCCCTCCTGAACAGAACACTGGCATTTATATAGCTTCAGAATGAATGTGTAACTGGAGACAGCTGCGTCTTGACGAGGGGGCGGGGTCAGCTCTCTAATTAGCCATGGAGTCGACCAATCAGCTGCTTGAGGGATTTCAGGAAGCTAGCTGCAGAGCTGATAAGAGTATTTATTGAGGTGAGTGATAGAGCGCTTTAGATGAAGAGGCTAGCTGCAGAGCTGATAAGAGTATTTATTGAGGTGAGTGATAGAGCGCTTTAGATGAAGAGGCTAGCTGCAGATCCATTTTTACTTCCTTTATGATCAATAAGATGCTCTCCAGGACGAGAAAGCATTGCCATTGGTGATTTATTGATTGTGGTAATTGTTGATGCACACTGATGAGAAGGACTGATACATGAAGAAGGCTGTAATCACTCAGTCAGCTAGTCAGTCAGCTACTCAGTCAGACAGTTAGTCAGTCAGCTAGTCAGTTAGTCAGTCAGACAGTTAGTCAGTCAGCTAGTCAGTTAGTCAGTCAGACAGTTAGTCAGTCAGCTAGTCAGTTAGTCAGTCAGACAGTTAGTCAGTCAGCTAGTCAGTCAGACAGTTAGTCAGTCAGCTAGTCAGTTAGTCAGTCAGTCACTAGTTAGTCAGTCAGTCACTAGTTAGTCAGTCAGTCACTAGTTATTCAGTCAGTCGGCTAATCAGAAAGTCAGATAGTTAGTCAGTCAACTCGTCAGCTCGTCAGTCAGACAGTTTATCCTAGTTAGTCAGTCAACTCGTCAGCTCGTCAGTCAGACAGTTTATCCTAGTCGGTCAGTCAGTCATTCAGCTAGTCAGTCAGCTGCTCAGTCATTCAGACAGTTTATAAGCTAGTCAGTCAGTCAGCTAGTCAGTCAACCAGCCAGTCAGTCAGTCTTTTTCCCCCCAAAGACCTGGCCAACCAGGAGACCTGACTGGTGATCCACACTAATTAACTAGATTAAACAAACTGAGGGTAGGAAGGAGAAAAGCTTTCAGAGACCCCTTTAAAAAGCAATTACCAGGAAACGGGGAGGAGAATCAGGGGACACAAGGCTGGTGGAGGGATACTGATGGACTGGAACCTGAGTCCTTTGTGTGTGTGTGTGTGTGTGTGTGTGTGTGTGTGTGTTAGAGGGGCTCTAACTGAAGGCCAGGGGGGAGATTATGAGCTGTTTGTGTGGTGGACTCTTGTCAGAGTCAAGGAGCTTTCTGAGCAATCCCAGTCTTTGCAAACTTGACCTCTAACCTCAAGTACATAAAATCCCATTCTCAGAGAGCATTAACCAGGACTCTGTAGAACAACGTGGTCTCAGAGCATTTCGTATTATTCTATACGTAAACCAAAAAAACACAATTTAGTATCATATGTTAGGTTTCATATTCATTTGTGGATGTGCATCATCCATTTTGTATGATATGTTACGAATTACAATTCATATGACATTTTCCGAATTGCAATTTATACAATATATTACGAATTTGCAAAACGTATAGACAGAAGACAGACAGAAAAAGCAGTGTGGGAGAAAACATTTTTCACAGCTTCTTATTTCTATCAGTATAACTTACTTAGCTGAGTCGCTTGCATGAATCAATCTTTCAGTTCGTGCTCCAAGCTCCGGACTTGTTTTCCACCAGTGTCTATGTGCAGACTGTTAGTGTACAGTACTAATACGCCTCAATGTGACAGTACACAGTATGTGATTACATTTTCAGTGTATGATGTTGTGTAGATTACAAGATGCCCTCATTATAAACCTGTCATACAAATGGTGGTAAACCTCACTAAGACTTCTCACTACACACCTCCATCAAAAACAAAGTCTGAGCAGAACTCCTCTTCTCACTACACACCTCCATCAAAAACAAAGTCTGAGCAGAACTTCCTCTTCATCACTACACACCTCCATCAAAAACAAAGTCTGAGCAGAACTTCCTCTTCTCACTACACACCTCCATCAAAAACAAAGTCTGAGCAGAACTTCCTCTTCTCACTACACACCTCCATCAAAAACAAAGTCTGAGCAGAACATCCTCTTCTCACTCCTTCACTCCTTCTCTTGGTGAGCGTGTGTATGTGTGTGTGTGTGTGTGTGTCGGTGTGTGTGTACTAATAGAGCTGTGACAGGCTGTGAATTGAGGTTTCCTGGCAGAAGGGTAGTGTGTGTTTGAAAGCAGTGAGACACTACGCCTCGCGTCAGGCCCCAGCCTCTTCAAAGGGTAGCGGTCCCGCATGGTGAAGGGAAATGTGTGTGTGTGTGTGTGTGTGTGCTGTGAGTTAATAATAGAAGTGTTCATGTACAGTAGAAGCAGCTAGCGCTTCCACAGGACTTCATTCAGTAATAAGAAAGCTCCTGGCTGCTCAACACACACAGACACACACACACACACACACACACACACACACACACACACACACGTGGTGGCCTGTGATGTACTGTATGTTCTTCATATCTTCTCAGTTCCAATATGGACAGAGAATAAAGGACATGAAGGCAGGGGAAATCTCAGATGATGTTTTTGAGCTCTGAATTAACACAGTTATTAAAGCGCTGGGTTGAAACCTTCTCTCAATACCAGGCATCATTTCTGAGCGGGTGTGTGCGTTAAGTATGTGGTGTAAGCTCAAATTGAAATGAAAGCTGTAGATTATTGAAATAAATATTTAGTTCTGGCTGGAACTCTTCATCACCATCACAGATTTACTGGGCCGGGCTATAAAGGATAGACAGCTGCAGGCTGGGACACATAAAATATGTGTTTCATATCTCTCCTCCTCAACACACACTAAGTGTGTGTGTGTGTGTGTGTGTGTGTGTGTGTGTGTGTGTGTGTGTGTGTGTGTGTGTGTGTGTGTGTGTGTGTGTGTGTGTGTGTGTGTGTGTGTGTGTGTGTGTGTGTGTGTTTGAGGTCAGTACAGTTACATCCTTCTTGTCATGTGTTCCTTGTTTTCCAGCAGTCAGCATGTGTGAATCAGACCTTCATGGTTGAATTGCTGCAAAGAAACCACTACTAAAGGACACCAATAATAAGAAGAGACTTGCTTAGGCCAAGAAACACGAGCAATGGACATCAGACCGGTGGAAATCTGTCCTTTGGTTCCGATGAGTCCAAATTTGTGATTTTGGGTTCCGAGTGCCGGATGATCTCTGAATAATCTTACATCTCCGTCTGAGCTCATGGTAACCTTCACCAGGTCATAACTGTGTGAAGCTGGATTCAGTGCTCTCTCTGCATTAAAACAAATATCCATCCAGCGACTCCTGTGGCGCCCGGGTCGAGTGCAAGTTAACCAAGGTTGCCAGGTGCACTGTGTTTCCTCTGACACATTGGTGCGGCTGGCTTCCGGGTTGGATGCGCGCTGTGTTAAGAAGCAGTGCGTCTTGGATGATGTTGTGTATCGGAGGACGCATGACTTTCAACCTTTGTCTCTCCCGAGCCCGTATGGGAGTTGTAGCGATGAGACAAGATAGTAGCTACTAACAATTGGATACCATGAAATTGGGGAGAAAAAGGGGAAGAAAAAAACGAGAGAATCTCCGACGTGACGTGCATCAAGCGTCACTCATTGTATTAGTGGTGGTGAGATAAGAGACATTATGTCAAACTCATTTGGAATTGACTGTCACAGCCCCACATTAAAAGTATATGATGGTGAGTTGAGAAGCCAATCAGAAATACTGTTAGAATGTTTTTCAATTCTGCCAAAGCCCCAAATAAAAAAGTAAACATTTGCTGTTAATTACATCATTTTTTTCACATGGTTGGGCTCGCAAGAATTTTCAGATATCAAAATGGAGTCGTGGTCCAAAGAAAGTTTAGGAACCCCTGCTTTACCAGGACGTGGGAACCCCTGACCTACAGGCCCGTCCACTTAGAGCTGTCCTTACTATGGAGTCAATGCTTATTGGAGTGTGTGTGTGTGTTGTAGAGACTACAGAGGGTTTATTTTGTGATGGTTCGGTAGAGTAACAAATGGGGATCTTACTTTTGTTTCTAAACCTTTAGCTCTAGCTTTAGCTTTAGCTCATGAGTCACATGAGGTAAGGATAAAGCCGACCCTAAGCAGTGTCCCTAGGAACACTGTATGTGTGACAGAGTAGGTGTGTGTTGGATTTAGAGGGTCCTGGTGGGTCAGTGTGTTCTGCAGTAGGCCCTGTGTGTTAGATGGTGCTACTGTATGTAGAGAAGCAGGACCAGACTGGGAGGATCGGGGTCGGGAGGCCCAGAGAAGGGTAACTGCTGCAGACCTCAGTGAGTGTGAACACGGCTATCTCAGCTACCCCAGCTTGGCCCACACGGCCTGCATTATCACCCCTAACACACACACAGGCCGAACCAAACAGAACTACCGTCACACACAGACAACTCTTCCCTGCCCACCCTGACACGTAGGAAGCCAATGACCAGCTTCTCGCAACCACTGAGGAACAATCCTCATTTTAATAAACAGGGAAGCACTCGTTAGTACCCTCTGACATCAAGTTCATTACCCATTTAGGAGAACAGAGACTTCTGCTGATTGGATGTGCTGGTCAACTTACTGATGGTTACTGTGGTCGATAACTGATGGTAGAACAGAGACTTCTGCTGATTGGATGTGCTGGTCAACTTACTGACGGTTACTGTGGTCGATAACTGAACGTCAGAACAGAGAAGATTCTAGCGATGCTCAGTTCTCCTTTAAGACTGAGATGGTTTTGGTGGTGTTTTGTTTCTTTGAAGGTGAAAGTATATAGACCACAGGGATGAAAGTTTTTGCTCTCATTTCCTGTGAGGGGATCCTGAGAGAGTGAGGTGCTTCCTGTAGCTTCCGTGTAGCAACAAGGGACTCTGCTGGGATGGAAGAACAAGGGACTCTGCTGGGATGGAAGAACAAGGGACTGGAGCTTTGATTTGATGTGTGTTGCAGAGGATGGAGTCTTTATCTTAGCTGACCTTTCCCACCTCCTGCTTCCACCATGACCTGATATCTCATAACACCTCATCCCCTCTCACCCACTTACCTCCCCACCCCGTCCTACCTCATCCCCTCTCTCACCCTCTTACCTCCCCACCCCGTCCTACCTCATCCCCTCTCTCACCCTCTTACCTCCCCACCCCGTCCTACCTCATCCCCTCTCTCACCCTCTTACCTCCCCACCCCGTCCTACCTCATCCCTCTCTCACCCTCTTACCTCCCCACCCCGTCCTACCTCATCCCCTCTCTCACCCTCTTACCTCCCCACCTCGTCCTACCTCATCCCCTCTCTCACCCTCTTACCTCCCCACCCCGTCCTACCACATGCCCTCTCTCACCCTCTTACCTCCCCACCTCGTCCTACCTCATCCCCTCTCTCACCCTCTTACCTCCCCACCTCGTCCTACCTCATCCCCTCTCTCACCCTCTTACCTCCCCACCCCATCCTACCTCATCCCTCTCTCTCACCCTCTTACCTCCCCACCCCGTCCTACCTCATCCCCTCTCTCACCCTCTTACCTCCCCACCCCGTCCTACCTCATCCCCTCTCTCACCCTCTTACCTCCCCACCCCGTCCTACCTCATCCCCTCTCTCACCCTCTTACCTCCCCTCCCCACCCCATCCTACCTCATCCCCTCTCTCACCCTCTTACCTCCCCACCCCGTCCTACCTCATCCCCTCTCTCACCCTCTTACCTCCCCTCCCCACCCCGTCCTAGCTCATCCCCTCTCTCACCCTCTTACCTCCCCTCCTTACCCCATCCTAGCTCACCTATCTTTCCACCTCCCCACCTCTACTACCTCCTCACCTCACCTACCTTCCCACCTCTACTACCTCCCTTACCTCACCTACCTTCCCACCTCCCCACCTCTACTACCTCCCTTACCTCACCTACCTTCCCACCTCCCCACCTCTACTACCTCCCTTACCTCACCTACCTTCCCACCTCCCCACCTATACTACGTCCCTTACCTCACCTACCTTCCCACCTCCCCACCTCTACTACCTCCCTTACCTCACCTACCTTCCCACCTCTCCACCTCTACTACCTCCCTTACCTCACCTACCTTCCCACCTCTACTACCTCCCTTACCTCACCTACCTTTCCACCTCTACTACCTCCCTTACCTCACCTACCTTCCCACCTCCCCACCTCTACTACCTCCCTTACCTCACCTACCTTCCCACCTCTCCACCTCTACTACCTCCTCACCTCACCTACCTTCCCACCTCCCCACCTCTACTACCTCCCTTACCTCACCTACCTTCCCACCTCTACTACCTCCCTTACCTCACCTACCTTTCCACCTCCCCACCTCTACTACCTCCTCATCTCACCTACCTTCCCAGCCTACCCTCCCTCCACCTACCTTCCCACCTCCCCACCTCTACTACCTCCCTTACCTCACCTACCTTCCCACCTCCCCACCTCTACTACCTCCCTTACCTCACCTACTGTCCCACCTCCCCACCTCTACTACGTCCCTTACCTCACCTACCTTCCCACCTCTCCACCTCTACTACCTCCCTTACCTCACCTACCTTCCCACCTCTCCACCTCTACTACCTCCCTTACCTCACCTACCTTCCCACCTCTACTACCTCCCTTACCTCACCTACCTTCCCACCTCTCCACCTCTACTACCTCCCTTACCTCACCTACCTTCCCACCTCCTCACCTCTACTACCTCCCTTACCTCACCTACCTTCCCACCTCTCCACCTCTACTACCTCCTCACCTACCTTCCCACCTCCCCACCTCTACTACCTCCCTTACCTCACCTACCTTCCCACCTCTACTACCTCTACTACCTCACCTACCTTCCCACCTCCCCACCTCTACTACCTCCCTTACCTCACCTACCTTCCCACCTCTCCACCTCTACTACCTCCCTTACCTCACCTACCTTCCCACCTCTCCACCTCTACTACCTCCTCACCTCACCTACCTTCCCACCTCTACTACCTCCCTTACCTCACCTACCTTCCCACCTCTACTACCTCTACTACCTCACCTACCTTCCCACCTCCCCACCTCTACTACCTCCCTTACCTCACCTACCTTCCCACCTCCCCACCTCTACTCCCTCCTTTACCTCACCTACCTTCCCACCTCTCCACCTCTACTATCTCCCTTACCTCACCTACCTTCCCACCTCCCCACCTCTACTACCTCCCTTACCTCACCTACCTTCCCACCTCCCCACCTCTACTCCCTCCTTTACCTCACCTACCTTCCCACCTCTCCACCTCTACTATCTCCCTTACCTCACCTACCTTCCCACCTCCCCACCTCTACTACCTCCCTTACCTCACCTACCTTCCCACCTCTCCACCTCTACTACCTCCCTTACCTCACCTACCTTCCCACCTCTCCACCTCTACTACCTCCTACCCTGCGGCAGCAGTCAGCCTGGCTAATGGAACCACTTACCGACCCTTTAAATCTTAACTGTGCTGTTTAACCCCCTTACTGATGGGCCCGGCCAAGCCCCCTCCACCTCCAGCCTGCAGCCTCTAGCCCAGGCCAGGTTGTAAATCTAATGGTCGGGGGAGACTGCCTGTAGAATAGGGTAGACTGGACCGGAGACATGTTGTCCATTAGACAGAAATGGAAATACAGCTACTAGAGCTGTCTGTCTATTCTAGCAATCATTTTTCAACGATTTAGCAGTGTGGACATGTTTTACTGTTCGGTTGCAATCCCTTTTTCGTTTTTCCAATTCTGCCCTAATTTATGAGAATGGTTTCTCAGACTCTTTGTCTTGAAGCTATGTGAAACAAACTGAGAAATAAACCAGACTGTGCTTCATACACAACAGCACAGCCGTCTAATACACTTCCTCCCTGTTTTTCTTTGATGTGACAGGAAGGAACGTTCGGCAGTTGTTGCATATGGTCTGCTTCCTGCTATGACAGGTGGTTATGATATGGTACACCTTTAGAGAGCTGCTGGGCCTATATCACGCTGCAGGGGTTGATGAATGGATAGGCACAAGTGGCTGTGTGTAATGTGAACACAAAGCTAAGGTGTGATCCTCAGTTGGAGCCTGGGACATGAAGAGAGAGAAGGCGAGATGAAGGGAATGTATCAGAGAATTCTTGTCACAAGAAATTGTAGATCATATATCTTGGATCGTTTCCTTTTCCATTTTTGAATTGATGGTTTGTAGATTCTGCTGTACGTAGCGTAGCTCGTGTTTTCACAAACCGATATAAGATGTGATTGTGCACATTGTTCAGTGTTCAGTGAATTCCCTCTGCCTCCACATAGCATCCCACTTAACAGACAGCCAACAGACCATCAGTATATGGTTAGAGAGAGACCCAATGCTTGGCTGCAGTAAATTCATAGAAAGATTTCCCTTGGGGAATCGATTTAGAGCCTTCATGTAATCTGGGACGTTGGTCCTAATATCTAATACCCCCCCCTCCAACTCACAGATGGGATATCCCCTTTCCCCCAAGGCTTTGGACCAAAGGAAATGTGTTTACCCAAGATGAAAGACATTGGGGTCACATGCAATATTGCAGTGACTAAACCCCTTCAGTATGTGTACACAGAGTGTATATGTACACATGACAGGTGTCCTCCTGTTTAACAAAGACATCATCTCTATTTCCTACTCTGAAGCATCTGACTGGCTCTGTGTCCTCCACCACACTGCCCAGGGTCATGTACCCCAGCAGGAGAGCCACCCCCATAACTCCCTTCCTCACCCCTTCACCCCCCCACACTTCTCCCCCTCCCAGAACCAGCTGTATCCCCTCACCCCAGGGTAGGGGCTCAGGGTCTGGTGTGAGGGTCTGGGGCAAGTATGTTAGCCAGCTGCCAAATGAAAGGGGATAAATCAGTCAAATGAAAACAAATAGAGTCAGGTCTGCTTGACCATAATTAAATCCATATGTACGTTCCTCTTCCTCAGAGTACTACGCATTCTACACACTCTGACTGGGCTTCTGGAGACACATGATATACACACTCCATTCACTCTATTCACACTCCATACACTCTATACACTCTATACACACTCCATACACTCTATACAATCTATACACACTCCATACACTCCATACACTCCATACACACTCCATACACTCTATACAAACTATACACACTCCATACACTCCATACACTCTATACACACTCCATACACTCTATACACTCTATACACACTCCATACACTCTATACACACTATACACACTCCATACACTCTATACACTCCATACACTCTATACACAATCCACACACTCTATACACACTCCATACACTCTATACACACTCCATACACTCTATACACACTCCATACACTCTATACACACTCCATACACTCTATACACACTCCACACACTCTATACACACTCCATACACTCTATACACACTCCATACACTCTATACACTCTATACACACTCCATACACTCTATACACACTCCATACACTCTATACACTCTATACACACTCCATACACTCTATACACACTCCACACACTCTATACACACTCCACACACTCCATACACTCTATACACACTCCATACACTCTATACACACTCCACACACTCCATACACTCTATACAAACTATACACACTCCATACACTCCATACACTCTATACACACTCCATACACTCTATACACTCTATACACACTCCATACACTCTATACACACTCCACACACTCCATACACTCTATACACACTCCATACACTCTATACAAACTATACACACTCCATACACTCTATACACTCTATACACACTCCATTCACTCTATTCACACTCCATACACTCTATACACTCTATACACACTCTATACACACTCCATACACTCTATACACTCTATACAAACTCCATACACTCTATACACACTCCATACACTCTATACACACTCCATACACTCTATACAAACTATACACACTCCATACACTCCATACACTCTATACACACTCCATAAACTATATACAATCTATACACACTCCATTCACTCTATACAATCTATACACACTCCATACACTCTATACAATCTATACACACCCCATACACTCCATACACACTCCATACACTCTATACACACTCCATACACTCTATACAATCTATACACACTCCATACACTCTATATACTCTATACACACTCCACACACTCCATACACTCTATACACACTCCATACACTCTATATACTCTATACACACTCCACACACTCCATACACTCTATACACACTCCATACACTCTATACACTCTATACACACTCCATAAACTATATACAATCTATACACACTCCATTCACTCTATACAATCTATACACACTCCATACACTCTATACAATCTATACACACCCCATACACTCCATACACACTCCATACACTCTATACACACTCCATACACTCTATACAATCTATACACACTCCATACACTCTATACACTCTATACACACTCCATAAACTATATACAATCTATACACACTCCATACACTCTATACAATCTATACACACTCCATTCACTCTATACAATCTATACACACTCCATACACTCTATACAATCTATACACACTCCATACACTCTATACAATCTATACACACTCCATACACTCTATACAATCTATACACACTCCATACACTCTATACAATCTATACACACTCCATACACTCTATACAATCTATACACACCCCATACACTCTATACAATCTATACACACTCCATACACTCTATACAATCTATACACTCTATACAATCTATACACACTCCATACACTCTATACAATCTATACACACTCCATACACTCTATACAATCTATACACACCCCATACACTCTATACAATCTATACACACTCCATACACTCTATACACTCTATTCACACTCCATACACTCTATACACACTCCATACACTCCATACACACTCCATACACTCTATACACTCTCCATACACTCCATACACTCTATACACACTCCATACACTCTATACACACTCCATACACTCTATACACTCCATACACTCTATACACACACCATACACTCTATACACACTCCATACACTCCATACACACTCCATACACTCTATACACTCTCCATACACTCCATACACTCTATACACACTCCATACACTCTATACACACTCCATACACTCCATACACTCCATACACTCTATACACACTCCATACACTCTATACACACTCCATACACTCTATACACTCTATACACACTCCATAAACTATATACAATCTATACACACTCCATTCACTCTATACAATCTATACACACTCTATACAATCTATACACACTCCATACACTCTATACAATCTATACACACCCCATACACTCCATACACACTCCATACACTCTATACACACTCCATACACACTATACAATCTATACACACTCCATACACTCTATACAATCTATACACACTCCATACACTCTATACAATCTATACACACTCCATACACTCTATACAATCTATACACACTCCATACACTCTATACAATCTATACACACCCCATACACTCCATACACACTCCATACACTCTATACACACTCCATACACTCTATACAATCTATACACACTCCATACACTCTATACAATCTATACACACTCCATACACTCTATACAATCTATACACACTCCATACACTCTATACAATCTATACACACTCCATACACTCTATACACTCTATACACACTCCATTCACTCTATACAATCTATACACACTCCATACACTCTATACAATCTATACACACTCCATACACTCTATACAATCTATACACTCTATACAATCTATAAACACTCCATACACTCTATACAATCTATTCACACTCCATAAACTCTATACACTCGATACACACTCCATACACTCTATACAATCTATTCACACTCCATACACTCTATACAATCTATACACTCTATACAATCTATACACACTCCATACACTCTATACACTCTATACACACTCCATTCACTCTATACAATCTATACACACTCCATACACTCTATACAATCTATACACACTCCATACACTCTATACAATCTATACACTCTATACAATCTATAAACACTCCATACACTCTATACAATCTATTCACACTCCATAAACTCTATACACTCGATACACACTCCATACACTCTATACAATCTATTCACACTCCATACACTCTATACAATCTATACACTCTATACAATCTATTCACACTCCATAAACTCTATACACTCGATACACTCTATACATTCTATACCCACTCAAGACCGGAATTCCTTCTTCCTTCTTCACCCCCCTGTCCGGGGGTGTCCTCGGATGGGGCCACAGTGTCTCCTGACCCCTCCTGTCTCAGCCTCCAGTATTTATGCTGCAGTAGTTTATGTGTCGGGGGGCTAGGGTCAGTTTGTTTATCTGGAGTACTTCTCCTGTCCTATTCGGTGTCCTGTGTAAATCTAAGTGTGCGTTCTCTAATTCTCTCCTTCTCTCTTTCTTTCTCTCTCTCGGAGGACCTGAGCCCTAGAACCATGCCCCAGGACTACCTGACATGATGACTCTCTGTCCCCAGTCCACCTGGCCATGCTGCTGCTCCAGTTTCAACTGGCCTGGGCCCTAGGACCATGTCCCAGGACTACCTGACATGACACTCCTTGCTGTCCCCAGTCCACCTGGCCATGCTCCTGCTCCAGTTTCAACTGTTCTGCCTTACTATTATTCAACCATGCTGGTCATTTATGAACATTTGAACATCTTGGCCACGTTCTGTTATAATCTCCACCTGGCACAGCCAGAAGAGGACTGGCCACCCCACATATGCTCTCTACAATCTATTTCTCTCTCTCAGGACCTGAGCCCTAGGACCGTGCCCCAGGACTACCTGACATGATGGCTCTATTCCCCAGTCCATCTGACTGTGCTGCTGCTCCAGTTTCAACTGTTCTGCCTTATTATTATTTGACCATGCTGGTCATTTATGAACATTTGAACATCTTGGTCATGTTCTGTTATAATCTCTACCCACAGCCAGAAGAGGACTCTATAGCCCGGTTCCTCTACAGGTTTCTTCCTAGGTTTTGGCCTTTCTAAGTTTTTCTATTGCTTTTACACCTGCATTGTTTGCTGTTTGGGGTTTTAGGCTGGGTTTCTGTACAGCACTTTGAGATATCAGCTGATGTACGAAGGGCTATATAAATAAATTTGATTTGATTTGATTTGATTCTCTGACACACAAGAGCGGTGCTGTTGGCTGATTTGATTTTTGCAACTTGTGTTTTGGGTTGACTGTACCGGCATGTATCAAACTAAATGGAAAACTATTATTATCTAAAGGTCATTTAATTTCCTATCTCAGAGCTGATACATTAATTAAGGACAGAATGCTTCCAAAAGGCATTTTGATATTAATTTAGTATGGCATGGAAATGGTAATTCCCTGAGCTTGATATTTTTTATGATTTACCTGACTGATTTATTTTTCTCTTTTTTGTTCCATGTCTGAATCCTCTTCTCCTCACCTACCATGGCTATCTACAGGTAAGACTACTTCCTCTAAAATACATATTTCCAAAAACACTTTGTAACATCTCAAGTGTAGTAGCTAGTTGCTAGCCTGATAACATGGCATCCTTGAGACGGGGTAAAACAAAGAGATGCACCGCAACAGTATGAATGATACGTGGGCCAGGCACCAGGCAGTCCCCATGCACCTGGAGAAGGAGGGATGGAGGGCTTACATGATGAGGAATGTGTCAGTGCTGTTGTAATGGGCCAAGGAGATAGGCTTCCATGATGAGGAATGTGTCAGTGCTGTTGTAATGGGCCAAGGAGATAGGCTTCCATGATGAGGAATGTGTCAGTGCTGTTGTAATGGGCCAAGGAGATAGGCTTCCATGATGAGGAATGTGTCAGTGCTGTTGTAATGGGCCAAGGAGATAGGCTTCCATGATGAGGAATGTGTCAGTGCTGTTGTAATGGGCCAAGGAGATAGGCTTCCATGACCTATCTGTACCTGTGTAAGCTCATCTACAAACTGAAAGAGGCCTTACGCCGTGTGTGTCACTGCCTACCATTATTTATATATATTTATATTTTTTTTAAGGATTCATATTCTTTTTGACAGTACAGCAGGAAATGTAGAGAGGGAGACAGATAGTAGCGGCATAGACAGAAGGCTCAAACCCCCATCGCCAGGGGGCATATGGGGTCCGGAGAGCTTAGACCGCTACACCAGACTCCACCACACACTTTCTCATTTATATTATAATGAGGGTGTCAGGATCACTCTGGCTCTCCATTCATAATGGGAAGATACAGATTGATAGAACTGGTAGACTGTGTAGGGATGTATACGTGGATGAGTACAACAGCAGGTCATGTAGTATTGAAATAGAACACATCAAAACGTGATGAGAATATAGTCAAGCCTCCAGATCATGTGACTGTGACTGTAAGTAATGGACCTGTGTTGCCTCAGCCAGGTGATTAGAAAAGGAAATGGATGTGAATCAGACTGTTGCATTAACAGCTCTGTTATAGTTCAGCTGTATCATTGATCCCTGAGACATCCTCCATCTCTTTGCCCTGCTGTTACCTGATAGGAGGTAATGAATGACAGCTCTAGGTAGACCTACTCATCATGGGGCTCAGAGGTTCCATCTCTCCCATAACTAGTGAAACCCTGTGCAGAGGCTGGGTACTGTTAGAGCGGGACATGGACGCCCCCCAGCTGTACAGGTACGACGGTTCGGTGGGGACAGGAAGGCTTATTGACCCATTGACGAGTTGTATTTGCATTGGCCAACAACACCTGCTCTCCCCGCCACCTCCCAGCGCTACAGTACGCCCGCGGGGCAGTGTGTGTGTGTGTGTTGTCGGTGTTATTGCACATCTCCATGAAATATTAAAACATGCCAGACTTGGGCCTGTGAGTGCACTGGGGTTAGTACTCCTGGTCCCCCCTCTCATAAAAAATGAAAGAGCAGAAGAGAGGAGGAGTGGAGAATGTGGAATGGGAGATGGGGGGGGGGATTGGGAATGATAAGTGCAGAATGGGATGAGAGGAGGAGTTGAGTATTGGGAAGGAGAAGACAGGGGAGGAGGGAATTTGGAGGTAATCATTATTGTTAGCATGGATATTGGGGGTAGAGTTAGAGCTATGCTTGCGTTTCAAGAGGAAGTCAAGGTATGACCATGGCATGGCCAAGGGTTTAAAACTTGGCTTATAACCAAGGCCATATTTGCTGTCGAACCCAAAAGTTAATTTCAGACCCCAGACAGACAGACAGACAGACAGACAGACAGACAGACAGACAGACAGACAGACAGACAGACAGACAGACAGACAGACAGACAGACAGACAGACAGACAGACAGACAGACAGACAGACAGACAGACAGACAGACAGACAGACAGACAGACAGACAGACAGACAGACAGACAGACAGACAGACAGACAGACAGACAGACAGACAGACAGACAGACAGACAGACAGACAGACAGACAGACAGACAGACAGACAGACAGACAGACAGACAGACAGACAGACAGACAGAGGGAGAGTAGAGGTCAGGGAGAGGAGCCACCCAGTGCGTAATGGGTTTAACCTCTGACCCCCATCGTGTCCTGTCAGAGCGTGACTGACATCTCTGGATAAGCTCACATTCTTCATGTCTGTCGCTGTGGCAACAGGGGCGATAATAGTCCACAGTGACTGAATTCAATTCAACTCGATTTGTAAATGAAATGTCTAAAAGACATCAAACAAATACAACACAGCAACTACAATCCACAGACTTCCGCATCCTCATTTATCCTTGGTGTCTTAAGCACCAATCATTAACTTCAAGTATCCGTTCTCATCACACTAGTTGTAGAAAAGGTGTTGTATAACCACATGCAGGCGTTTCTCTGTAGGGTGGCAGGGTACTGCTGGATAGTTCTCCCTAGGAGTCCTCTGATTATCCAAACCCATCTCAGCATTCCCCTAATGGAGTGCATGGAGAACTTCAAAAGGAGACTAATTGTTGTCTGTTTGTTTGTTAATGTGCCTCTTGTTTGGGTGGTGCTGGGAACAGATGTGCCTTATGAGCTAAGTGGAGAGCTAGAGAGGGAGAGCGGAATGAGGGAGGAGAGGGGAGGGATGGGCAGCAAAATCAGAAGTGTAATTATCACTACTGGAGTCAATCATCTGCCTCAACTGTGAAAGAAAAACAAAGTTGTTGTTGTGTGCTGATGATGCACCTTGAGTGTGATCCGTTTCTCTCCTTCCTCAAAGGGGGCTAGATGTTTTTGGAGAAGTCTCTTTACCAGGAGAAGCATTTAGATGATTGAGGATGTGTGCATGGATGAATCACAGGAAATAGCAGGGAGCACCTGGTCTACCCTCTGGTCTACAGCTATTATCGACTCTGAAAATAGGTGAAGGTAGAATAGATGTGTGTATTGAAGTGAGCATGAGGAGGTCAAGAGGGGTTGATTGGAGGTAAAGTCTCCCTACATTCTTCATGAGTTGACCCCTGTCTGTCTGTGATGCAGGGGTTTCCCTGGGGGTCAGGACCTTTTGACTAGCTGTTGAACGCTTTAGTCCACTTGTCAAACTCACTCCACAGAGGGCTGAGTGTCTTCGGGTTTTCACTCTTCCCCTGTACTTGATTGATCAATTAAGGTCACTAATTAGAAAGGAACTCCCCTCACCTGGTTGTCTAGGTCTTAATTGAAAGGAAAAAAATCAAACCTGCAGGCACTCAGCCCTCTATGGAATGAGTTTGATACATACTTTATGCCAGAGTACAGCATGGGCTGATTTGGGGTGAGCATACCCCTGCTTATCTCTACTTGTTGAAGAAAGCGTCTCTTCATTTCAGCAATAACAACAACAGCTGTGACTTTGTGTTTTCTTCAGAAGAAGAAATATGAAGATACTATGAATAAATGCATGCGCGCTCTTCACAAAAAGCAATTCATCAACTTTGTGGCACTTTGTCACAAAAGATTGCGGTTGCACTCTAACTGAGCATGGAGAAGTGACTGTAGGAGAGTTCAGTAGAGGACTCCACTCTCTCTCTCTCTCTCTCTCTCTCTCTCTCTCTCTCTCTCTCTCTCTCTCTCACTCTCTCTCACTCTCTCTCACACTCTCACTCTCTCTCACTCTCTCACACACTCTCTCACTCTCTCACTCTCTCTCTCACTCTCTCTCCAGCAGAGTGCCATGACATCAGGAGCTCTCTGTGGCTGAATGGTGTGTTGGGCCTTAATGGCCCCTTGCACAGACTGCACTGTGCTGGGTGGCAGAAGGGCCCTGAGGTGATGTAGCTACACTAGCAGTGCCACACATGCACACTGCCTGGCAGCCACAACACACATGGACATGTACAGCAACAGAAATGTATGATACATGGTTCAGAAATACATGGAACCTGAATGGCGCTGTTTAATACTGTATACTGAATGCATGTGTAAGTGTGTAACCACTGGCTTGCTTAATTAATGCAATTCCGTGATGAAAGAAAGCAGTGTAGAGTTGATTTATTTGGGTTAGGCTATATATGGATTTATATGGGTTAGGCTATATATTGATTTATATGGGTTAGGCTATATATGGATTTATATGGGTTAGGCTATATATGGATTTATATGGGTTAGGCTATATATGGATTTATATGGGTTAGGCTATATATGGATTTATATGGGTTAGGCTATATATGAGTTAGGCTATATATGGATTTATATGGGTTAGGATATATATTGATTTATATGGGTTAGGCTATATGTGGATTTATATGGGTTAGGATATATATTGATTTATATGGGTTAGGCTATATATGGATTAGGCTATATATGGATTTATATGGGTTAGGATATATATGGATTAATATGGGTTAGGCTATATATGGGTTAGGCTATATATGGATTTATATGGGTTAGGATATATATTGATTTATATGGGTTAGGCTATATATGGATTTATATGGGTTAGGATATATATTGATTTATATGGGTTAGGCTATATATGGATTTATTTACTGTTTTGTGAGGGAGTATACTTTCTCTAGCTACTTTCCCCTTCACACTCCTACCCATTTACACCCCCACCACCATCTCTCGCTCTCTGGTAATGTGAAAGTGTTGCCCATGGGAGACAGGGGGCAGTTAGGGTACAGTTCCCTGAACCGCTGCAGTCCCTCTCACCCTCCCCTGAGTACAGACCCAGCCCCACACCTCCAGCAGCCCCAGTAGAACCCTACAGCCTAGCCCAAATCTCCAGTTGCAGCAAAATGTCATTTTTTGCGCTGACACTCTGGAGCTCCATGTGGCTCACACGCCCATCATGATCACGCTCTGAAAATGAATAGGTCTTATGTGTGTGGAGCATTTATGTCTATGAGTTGCTGTTGCATGCTGTGAATGGGTCTTACATAGGGTGTTTACTGTATGTGTGTGTGTTCCAGGAAGTATGTGGGTATGTACAGTTGAAGTCAGAAGTTTACATACACTTAGGTTGGAGTCATTTAAACTCGTTTTTCAACCAAAAAAAAGTAATTTTTTACAGATAGATTAATTAAGTGTATGTTAACTTCAGACCCACTGGGAATGTGGTGAAAGAAATAAAAGCTGAAATAAATCATTCTCTCCACTCTGACATTTCACATTCTTACATTTACATTTACATTTAAGTCATTTAGCAGACGCTCTTATCCAGAGCGACTTACAAATTGGTGCATTCACCTTATGACATCCAGTGGAACAGTCACTTACAATAGTGCATCTAAATCTTAAAGGGGGGGGGGGAGAGGGAATACTTATCCTATCCTAGGTAGAGGTGGGGTTTCAGGTGTCTCCGGAAGGTGGTGATTGACTCCGCTGTCCTGGCGTCGTGAGGGAGTTTGTTCCACCATTGGGGGGGCCAGAGCAGCGAACAGTTTTGACTGGGCTGAGCGGGAGCTGTACTTCCTCAGTGGTAGGGAGGCGAGCAGGCCAGAGGTGGATGAACGCAGTGCCCTTGTTTGGGTGTAGGGCCTGATCAGAGCCTGGAGGTACTGAGGTGCCGTTCCCCTCACAGCTCCGTAGGCAAGCACCATGGTCTTGTAGCGGATGCGAGCTTCAACTGGAAGCCAGTGGAGAGAACGGCGGAGCGGGGTGACGTGAGAGAACTTGGGAAGGTTGAACACTAGACGGGCTGCGGCGTTCTGGATGAGTTGAAGGGGTTTAATGGCATAGGCAGGGAGCCCAGCCAACAGCGAGTTGCAGTAATCCAGACGGGAGATGACAAGTGCCTGGATTAGGACCTGCGCCGCTTCCTGTGTGAGGCAGGGTCGTACTCTGCGGATGTTGTAGAGCATGAACCTACAGGAACGGGCCACCGCCTTGATGTTGGTTGAGAACGACAGGGTGTTGTCCAGGATCACACCAAGGTTCTTAGCGCTCTGGGAGGAGGACACAATGGAGTTGTCAACCGTGATGGCGAGATCATGGAACGGGCAGTCCTTCCCCGGGAGGAAGAGCAGCTCCGTCTTGCCGAGGTTCAGCTTGAGGTGGTGATCCGTCATCCACACTGATATGTCTGCCAGACATGCAGAGATTCGATTCGCCACCTGGTCGTCAGAAGGGGGAAAGGAGAAGATTAGTTGTGTGTCGTCTGCATAGCAATGATAGGAGAGACCATGTGAGGTTATGACAGAGCCAAGTGACTTGGTGTATAGCGAGAATAGGAGAGGGCCTAGAACAGAGCCCTGGGGGACACCAGTGGTGAGAGCGCGTGGTGAGGAGACAGATTCTCGCCACGCCACCTGGTAGGAGCGACCTGTCAGGTAGGACGCAATCCAAGCGTGAGCCGCGCCGGAGATGCCCAACTCGGAGAGGGTGGAGAGGAGGATCTGATGGTTCACAGTATCGAAGGCAGCCGATAGATCTAGAAAGATGAGAGCAGAGGAGAGAGAGTTAGCTTTAGCAGTGCGGAGCGCCTCCGTGATACAGAGGAGAGCAGTCTCAGTTGAATGACTAGTCTTGAAACCTGACTGATTTGGATCAAGAAGGTCATTCAGAGAGAGATAGCGGGAGAGCTGGCCAAGGACGGCATGTTCAAGAGTTTTGGAGAGAAAAGAAAGAAGGGATACTGGTCTGTAATTGTTGACATCGGAGGGATCGAGTGTAGGTTTTTTCAGAAGGGGTGCAACTCTCGCTCTCTTGAAGACGGAAGGGACGTAGCCAGAGGTCAGTGATGAGTTGATGAGCGAGGTGAGGTAAGGGAGGAGGTCTCCGGAAATGGTCTGGAGAAGAGGGGAGGGGATAGGGTCAAGCGGGCAGGTTGTTGGGCGGCCGGCCGTCACAAGACGCGAGATTTCATCTGGAGAGAGAGGGAGAAAGAGGTCAGAGCACAGGGTAGGGCAGTGTGAGCAGAACCAGCGGTGTCGTTTGACTTAGCAAACGAGGATCGGATGTCGTCGACCTTCTTTTCAAAATGGTTGACGAAGTCGTCTGCAGAGAGGGAGGAGGGGGGGGGGGAGGAGGATTCAGGAGGGAGGAGAAGGTGGCAAAGAGCTTCCTAGGGTTAGAGGCAGATGCTTGGAATTTAGCGTGGTAGAAAGTGGCTTTAGCAGCAGAGACAGAGGAGGAAAATGTAGAGAGGAGGGAGTGAAAGGATGCCAGGTCCGCAGGGAGGCGAGTTTTCCTCCATTTCCGCTCGGCTGCCCGGAGCCCTGTTCTGTGAGCTCGCAATGAGTCATCGAGCCACGGAGCGGGAGGGGAGGACCGAGCCGGCCTGGAGGATAGGGGACATAGAGAGTCAAAGGATGCAGAGAGGGAGGAGAGGAGGGTTGAGGAGGCAGAATCAGGAGATAGGTTGGATAAGGTTTGAGCGGAGGGAAGAGATGATAGGATGGAAGAGGAGAGAGTAGTGGGGGAGAGAGAGCGAAGGTTGGGACGGCGCGATACCATCCGAGTAGGGGCAGTGTGGGAGGTGTTGGATGAGAGCGAGAGGGAAAAGGATACAAAGTAGTGGTCGGAGACTTGGAGGGGAGTTGCAATGAGGTTAGTGGAAGAACAGCATCTAGTAAAGATGAGGTCGAGCGTATTGCCTGCCTTGTGAGTAGGGGGGGAGGGTGAGAGGGTGAGGTCAAAAGCGGAGAGGAGTGGAAAGAAGGAGGCAGAGAGGAATGAGTCAAAGGTAGACGTGGGGAGGTTAAAGTCGCCCAGAACTGTGAGAGGTGAGCCGTCCTCAGGAAAGGAGCTTATCAAGGCATCAAGCTCATTGATGAACTCTCTGAGGGAACCTGGAGGGCGATAAATGATAAGGATGTTAAGCTTGAAAGGGCTGGTAACTGTGACAGCATGGAATTCAAAGGAGGCGATAGACAGATGGGTAAGGGGAGAAAGAGAGAATGACCACTTGGGAGAGATGAGGATCCCGGTGCCACCACCCCGCTGACCAGAAGCTCTCGGGGTGTGCGAGAACACGTGGGCGGACGAAGAGAGAGCAGTAGGAGTAGCAGTGTTGTCTGTGGTGATCCATGTTTCCGTTAGTGCCAAGAAGTCGAGGGACTGGAGGGAGGCATAGGCTGAGATGAACTCTGCCTTGTTGACCGCAGATCGGCAATTCCAGAGGCTACCGGAGACCTGGAACTCCACGTGGGTCGTGCGCGCTGGGACCACCAGATTAGGGTGGCCGCGGCCACGCGGTGTGGAGCGTTTGTATGGTCTGTGCAGAGAGGAGAGAACAGGGATAAACAGACACATAGTTAACAGGCTACAGAAGAGGCTACGCTAATGCAAAGGAGATTGGAATGACAAGTGGACTACACGTCTCGAATGTTCAGAAAGTTAAGCTACGTAGCAAGAATCTTATTGACTAAAATGATTAAAATGATACAGTACTGCTGAAGTAGGCTAGCTGGCAGTGGGTGCGTTGTTGACACTACACTAATCAAGTCGTTCCGTTGAGTGTAATAGTTTCTACAGTGCTGCAATTCGGGGGCTAGCTGGCTAGCTAGTAGTGTTGTTTACGTTACATTGCGTTAAAAGAACGACAATAGCTGGCTAGCTAACCTAGAAAATCGCTCTAGGCTACACAATTATCTTTGATACAAAGACGGCTATGTAGCTAGCTATGTAGCTAGCTACGATCAAACAAATCAAACCGTTGTACTGTAATGAAATGAAATGAAAATGTGATACTACCTGTGAATGCGACCGGGTTGTTGAGTTCTATTCAGAAGACGTTGGCTAGCGTTGGCTAGCTGTTGGCTAGCTAGCAGCGTCTCCTACGTTAAGGACGACAAATAGCTGGCTAGCTAACCTCGGTAAATTAAGATAATCACTCTAAGACTACACACTCTAAACCTAAACAACACAATTATCTTGGAACGAAGATACGAAGACAGCAAAGACAGCTATGTAGCTAGCTAACACTACACTGATCGAGTCGTTCAGTTGAGTGTAATAGTTTTCCCAGTGCAGCTAATCAGTGGACGTTAGCTAGCTGGCTAGTGAAGACTACGTTAGGACGGCGAAATACGATAATTACGCAATTATCTTTGATACAAAGACGGCTATGTAGCTAGCTGAGAAGAAATTGCTAAGATTAGACAAATCAAACCGTTGTGCTATAATGAAATATAATGAAATGAAATGTAAAAAGTTATACTACCTGCGGGAGCAAGAGCCGATGCGACCGATGCGACCACTCGCTCCAATGCGACCACTCGCTCCGATGCGACCACTCGCTCCAAACCGGAACCTTGCATTCTTAAAATAAAGTGGTGACCCTGACTGACCTAAGACAGGGAATTCTTACTAGGATTAAATCTCAGGAATTGGGAAAAAGTGTATGTATTTGGCTAAGGTGTATGTAAACTTCCGACGTCAACCTAATGGGTATTTATCTAGTGTGTAACCCCCCCTCCTATGTGAGAGAATAAAGCGTCAGTGCAGGTTGGGAGGGAGGGGAGCCACTCATCCCATTGTGTAGGAAATGATGACAGCGGGGAGACAGGCGTAATGTAAGTTTTAACTGTGATGGATCCTGGGGGAACAGAGATGATATGAAGGCAGTATGAAACTCCTGTTATATTGCCTTTAATATGATGCTGTTGTTGACATGGCACAGCACATACTGAAGCAGCAATATTACATGTATTAAAAACACATTAGTAAAATAAATCCATATGGATATAATAGAACATCTGGGTGGTGGTTCTTATGTTCAGGTTATATATGGATATAATAGAACATCTGGGTGGTGGTTCTTATGTTCAGGTTATATATGGATATAATAGAACATCTGGGTGGTGGTTCTTATGTTCAGGTTATATATGGATATAATAGAACATCTGGGTGGTGGTTCTTATGTTCAGGTTATATATGGATATAATAGAACATCTGGGTGGTGGTTCTTATGTTCAGGTTATATATGGATATAATAGAACATCTGGGTGGTGGTTCTTATGTTCAGGTTATATATGGATATAATAGAACATCTGGGTGGTGGTTCTTATGTTCAGGTTATATATGGATATAATAGAACATCTGGGTGGTGGTTCTTATGTTCAGGTTATATATGGATATAATAGAACATCTGGGTGGTGGTTCTTATGTTCAGGTTATATATGGATATAATAGAACATCTGGGTGGTGGTTCTTATGTTCAGGTTATATATGGATATAATAGAACATCTGGGTGGTGGTTCTTATGTTCAGGTTATATATGGATATAATAGAACATCTGGGTGGTGGTTCTTATGTTCAGGTTATATATGGATATAATAGAACATCTGGGTGGTGGTTCTTATGTTCAGGTTATATATGGATATAATAGAACATCTGGGTGGTGGTTCTTATGTTCAGGTTATATATGGATATAATAGAACATCTGGTGGTGGTTCTTATGTGGTGGTTCTTATGTTCAGGTTATATATGGATATAATAGAACATCTGGGTGGTGGTTCTTATGTTCAGGTTATATATGGATATAATAGAACATCTGGGTGGTGGTTCTTATGTTCAGGTTATATATGGATATAATAGAACATCTGGGTGGTGGTTCTTATGTTCAGGTTATATATGGATTTCATCTGGGTTGGTTCTTATGTTCAGGTTATATATGGATATGGAGGCTCTCCATCTGGGTGGTGGTTCTTATGTTCAGGTTATATATGGATTTCATGTTCATGTTCAAAATATTAGAATGGCAGGCTCTCCAGGATTCCGCGGTTGCATTTTCTTTTGCAAAATCCACAATTTCCCTCGTATTATTTAACTGTGAAATGGCTTTCAAAGTTGACTTAACACTGCACTACAGTACCAGTCAAAAGTCTGGACACACCTACTAATTCAAGGGATTTTCCATATTTGTACTATTTTCTACATTGTAGCATAATAGTGAAGACATCAAAACTGGAATCATTTAGTCACCAAAAAAGTGTTAAACAAATCAAAATATATTTTAGATTCTTCAAAGAAGCCAGCCTTTGCCTTGATGACAGCTTTGCACACTCTTGGCATTCTCTCAACCAGCTTCACCTGGAATACTTTTCCAAAAGTCTTGAAGGAGTTCCCACATATGCTGAGCACTTGTTGGCTGCTTTTCCTTCACTCTTCGGTCCAAATCATCCCAAACCATCTCAATTGGGTTGAGGTCAGGTGATTGTGGAGGCCAGGTCATCTGATGCAGCACTCCATTACTCTCCTTGGTCAAATAGCAACCGCGGAATTCTGGAGAGCCTGCCATTCTAACACAGCCTGGAGGTGTGTTGGGTCATTGTCCTGTTAAAAAACAAATGATAGTCCCACTAATCGCAAACCAGATGGGATGGTGTGTCACTGCAGAATGCTGTGGTAGCCATGCTGGTTAAGTGTGCCTTGAATTCTAAGTAAATCACTGACAGTGTCACCAGCAAAACACCCCCACACCATCACACCTCCTCCTCCATGCTTCACGGTGGGAACCACACATGCGTAGATCATCCGTTCACCTACTCCGCATCTCACAAAAACACGGTGCTTGGAACCAAAAATCTCAAATTTGGACTCATCAGACGAAAGGAATGATTTCCACCGGTCTAATGTTGATTACAAGTAGGCTGTCATTGTAAATAAGAATTTGTTCTTAATTGACTTGCCAAGTTAAATAAAGGTTCATTTAAATTGAAATACATTTACATCAGCAGTGGTCACGAAGTGCTTTGCTGTTACGCCCTGACCATAGAGAGCCCTTGGTTCTCTATGGTGTAGTAGGTCAGGGCGTGACTAGGGGGTGTTCTAAGTTATATATTTCTATGTCGGTGCTCTTGGTATGGTTCCCAATTAGAGGCAGCTTTTTTAAGTGGGAGAACTTGCACAATTGGTGGCTGACTAAATACTTTTTTGCCCCACTGTATGTTACTTGTTTATTGTTTTTGTATAAGTTTCACTGTAATAAAATATGTGGAACCCAACACACGCTGCGCCTTGGTCCCGTTCTTACGACAACCATGACAGATGTAGAAGCACCTGTAATTGCAACAGCGCAACAGTGTTTCTAATCTGAATCTACTGTGCTGTATGTCATGTTTTCCCCTCAAGCAGCCATCTTTTAAACAATATAATTGTTAAATACTGCAGTTAAATGTAAATAGGTTGACTGTTTGGTGGCACAGGGTGAATAGTTGTCAAGCCACTGGTCATAAATCTTCTTCTGGGGATCACAATATTCTCCATTCTGCGATTAGAACTGAAAAGTTATGATAATGTTTAATGTAATCAGGAGTGGTGGTTCCCGCCTCAGTATATACACCATTAATCACATCTGTCTGGCCCAGGGGGGGAGAGACGAGGGGAGAGGGGGATGTTGGGGCGATGACAGTCTGGTGAGGAGGTTGGGAAAAAAGTACCTATTTTTCTTTCTCTCTCTCTTTCTCTCTCTCTCTTTCTCAATTCAAATAAATTTGCTTTATTGGCATGACGTAACAATGTACATATTGGAAAAAGATTACTTTGGAGATTTACAATATTCATTAAAATAATAATAATCAATATTGTCAACAAGACCTCAGTAACAACAATTATCAAGGGTCAATCAACCAAGTGAAGGAGTCCAGGTGAGTCCAGTGAGCCCTGATGCGCATAATGATGGTGACAGGTGTGCGTAATGAAGGGCAGCCTGGTGCCCTCAAGCACCAGAGAGGGAGAGCGGGAGCAGGTGTGACAAAGGGTGTCAAATTTGGAGAGATGACACTCTCTAATTGCTTTATATTTTAAAAAATTTGTCAGCTCAGTCTCGGGATCTGCTGAGGTGCAGTGGTTGCACAGCATTTCCACTACAAGGAGACAGGTTTTTCCTGTGTCTACCCTTCTCAATGGCAAGGTTGTGCTCACTGAGCCTGTACTTTGTCAATGTTTTTCTAAGGGTTTGATCAGTAACCATGGTCAAAAAGTTTGCCATGGTGTACTGTCGATTTAGTGCCAGATAGTACTGCATTTTGCTTCATGCTTGTGGTTGTGTTTCCCAATAAGTAATGTAGTTTGGTTTTGAATGTGTTGTAATTTTGTTTGTTCTGACTGCTTGGATGTTCTGGCCCTGAAGCTTCAGTGTGTTAGTAGAAAAGGATTGTGAACTCAGCCCTAAGACCAGCTGGATGAGGGGACTATTTTCTTTGAACTCAGCCCTAAGACCAGCTGGATGAGGGGACTATTTTCTTTGAACTCAGCCCTAAGACCAGCTGGATGAGGGGACTATTTTCTTTGAACTCAGCCCTAAGACCAGCTGGATGAGGGGACTATTTTCTTTGAACTCAGCCCTAAGACCAGCTGGATGAGGGGACTATTTTCTTTGAACTCAGCCCTAAGACCAGCTGGATGAGGGGACTATTTTCTTTGCTCAGCTCTTTGCATTGCAGGGCTTGGTAATGATATGAGATTGGGTCACTGTGTTTTAGATGTTTCCAAAGCTGAATTGCTATTTTTAATTTAATTTGTGTTAGTGGATATTGGCCTAATTCTGCCCTGCATGCATCGTTTGTAGTTTTCCTCTGTAGATGTAGGATAATCTTATAGAACTCTGCAGTCAGGTTTTCAATGGGGTGTATATCCCATTGAGTGAAATCTTGTTTTGCAAGTGGACCCCACACCTTGCTGCCATTAAGTGCAATTGGTTCAATGACACATTCAATTCATTTTTGCCAAATTTGAATAGGTATTTCAATTGTAATTTGTTTTTGTTGGCGTAGAATGCCCTGCATGCATTCTCTCTCTCTCTGTCTCTCGCTCTCTTTCACTCTTTCCATACACTACCGTTCAAAAGTTTGAGGTCACTTAGAAATGTCTTTGTTTTTGAAAGAATAGCAATTTCTTTTGTCCATTAAAATAACATCAAATTGATCAGAAATACACTATAGATATTGTTAATGTTATTAATGACTATTATTCATCAACTGGTTGCTTCATTATTATTTTTTAAACATTTTATTTCACCTACCATGTAGGCTAGTTGAGAACAAGTTCTCATTTGCAACTGCGACCTGGCCAAGATAAAGCATAGCAATTCGACACGTACAACAACACAGAGTTACACATGGAATAAACAAAACATAGTCAATAATACAGTAGAACAAAAGAAAACAAAAAGTCTATATACAGCATGTGCAAATGGGGTAAGATAAGAGAGGTAAGGCAATAAATAGGCCACGGTGGCAAAGTAATTACAATATAGCAAATAAACACTGGAATGGTAGGATGTACAGAGGATGAATGTGCAAGTTGAGATACTGGGGTGCAAAGGAGCAAGATAAATAAATAAATACTGTATGGGGATGAGGTAGGTAGATAGATGGGCTATGTACAGTTGCAGTGATCTGTGAGCTGCTCTGACAGTTGGTGCTTAAAGCTAGTGAGGGAGATATGAGTCCCCAGCTTCAGACATTTTTGCTGTTCGTTCCAGTCATTGGCAGCAGAGAACTGGAAGGAAAGACGACCAAAGAAGGAATTGGCTTTGGGGGTGACCAGTGAGATATACCTGCTGGAGTGCGTGCTACGAGTGGGTGCTGCTATGGTGACCAGTGAGATAAGGCGGGGCTTTACCTAGCAGAGACTTGTAGATAACCTGTAGCCAGTGGGTTTGGCGATGAGTATAAAGTGAGGGGCAACCAACGAGAGCGTACAGGTCGCAATGGTGGGTAGTGTATGGGGCTTTGGTGACAAAACGGATGGCACTGTGATAGACTGCATCCAGTTTGTTGAGTAGAGTGTTGGAGGCTATTTTATAAATGACATCACCGAAGTCGAGGAAGGAGAGTTTACAGTCTAACCAGACACCTAGGTATTTGTAGTTGTCCACGTATTCTAAGTCAGAGCCGTCCAGAGTAGTGATGCTGGACAGGCGAGCAGGTGCGGGCAGGGATCGGTTGAATAGCATGCATTTAGTTTTCCCTGCGTTTAAGAGCAGTTGGAGGCCACGGAAGAAGAGTTGTGTGGCATTGAAGCTCGTCTGGATAGTTAACACAGTGTCCAAAGAAGGGCCAGATGTTTACAGAATGGTGTCGTCTGCGTAGAGGTGTACCAGAAAATCACCAGCAGCAAAAGCAACATCATTGATGTATACAGAGAAAAGAGTCGGCCCGAGGATTGAACGCTGTGGCACCCCCATAGAGACAGCCAGAGGTCCGGACAACAGGCCCTCCGATTTGGCACACTGAACTCTATCAAAGAAGTATATAATAATAATAATAATATATGCCAATTTAGCAGACGCTTTTATCCAAAGTTGCCATGTAACATTCTACAGGTGAACCCACTACCCTGGCAATCATTTGAGCTAAGAAGTAGTTGGTAAACCAGGTGAGGCAATCATTTGAGAAACCAAGTCTGCCAATAAGAATGTGGTGATTGACAGAGTCGAAAGCCTTGGCCAGGTCGATGAAGACGGCTGCACAGTAATGTCTCTTATCCATGGCGGTTATGATGTCGTTTAGGACCTTGAGCGTGGCTGAGGTGCACCCATGACCAGCTCTGAAACCAGATTGCATAGTGGAGAAGGTATGGTGGGATTCGAAATGGTCGATAATCTGTTTGTTAACTTGGCTTTCGAAGACCTTAGAAAGACAGGGTAGAATAGATATCTATAGCAGTTTGGGGTAGAGTGTCACCCCCTTTGAAGAGGGGGATGACCGGGGCAGCTTTCCAATCTTTGGGAATCTCAGACGATACGAAAGAGAGGTTGAACAGGCTAGTAAAAGGAGTTGCAACAATTTCGGCAGATAATTTTAGAAAGAGAGGGTCCAGATTGTCTAGCCCGGCTGATTTGTAGGGGTCCAGATTTTGCAGCTCTTTCAGAACATCAGCTATCTGGAAATGGGTAAAGGAGAAATGGTGGGGGCTTTGGCGGGTTGCTGTGATGGGGGCGGGCAGTTGACCAGGGTAGGGGTAGCCAGGTGGAAAGCATGGCCAGCCATAGAGAAATGCTATAAATAGTACCCTCATAACACCAGTCTCAACGTCAACCGTGAAGAGGCGACTCCGGGATGCTGGCCTTGTCGGCAGGGTTCCTCTGTCCAGTGTCTGTGTTCTTTTACCCATCTTAATCTTTTCTTTTTATTGGCCAGTCTGAGATATGGCTTTTTCTTTGAAACTCTGCCTAGAAGGCCAGCATCCCGGAGTCGCCTCTTCGCTGTTGATGTTGAGACGGGTGTTTTGTGGGTAATATTTAATGAAGTTGCCAGTTGAAGACTTGTGAGGTGTCTGTTTCTCATACTAGACACTCTAATGTATTTGTCCTCTTGCTCAGTTGTGCACCGGGGCCTCACATTCCTCTTTCTATTTTGGTTAGGGCCAGTTTGCCTTGTTCTGTGAAGGGAGTAGTACACAGCAAGCATTGTACGAGATCTTCAGTTTCTTAGCAATTTCTCACATGGAATAGCCATCATTTCTCAGAACAAGAATAGACTGACGAGTTTCAGAAGAAATGTATTTGTTTCTGGCCATTTTGAGCCTGTAATCGAACCCACAAATGCTGATGCTCCAGATACTCAACTAGTCTAAAGAAGGACAGTTTTATTGCTTCTTGAATCAGAATAACAGTTTTCAGCTGTGCTAACATAATTGCATAAGGGTTTTCTAATTATCAATTTTAAAATTATAAACTTGGATTAGGTAACACAGCATGCATTTTACATTACATTTAAGTCATTTAGCAGACGCTCTTATCCAGAGCGACTTACAAATTGGTGCATTCACCTTATGACATCCAGTGGGACAGTCACTTAACAATAGTGCATCTAAAACTTAGGGGGGGTGGGGTGAGAGGGATTACTTAACCTATCCTAGGTATTCCTTAAAGAGGTGGGGTTTCAGGTGTCTCCGGAAGGTGGTGATTGACTCCGCTGTCCTGGCGTCGTGAGGGAGTTTGTTCCACCATTGGGGGGCCAGAGCAGCGAACAGTTTTGACTGGGCTGAGCGGGAACTGTACTTCCTCAGTGGTAGGGAGGCGAGCAGGCCAGAGGTGGATGAACGCAGTGCCCTTGTTTGGGTGTAGGGCCTGATCAGAGCCTGGAGGTACTGAGGTGCCATTCCCCTCACAGCTCCGTAGGCAAGCACCATGGTCTTGTAGCGGATGCAGCTTCAACTGGAAGCCAGTGGAGAGAACGGAGGAGCGGGGTGACGTGAGAGAACTTGGGAAGGTTGAACACCAGACGGGCTGCGGCGTTCTGGATGAGTTGAAGGGGTTTAATGGCACAGGCAGGAGCCCAGCCAACAGCGAGTTGCAGTAATCCAGACGGGAGATGACAAGTGCCTGGATTAGGACCTGCGCCGCTTCCTGTGTGAGGCAGGGTCGTACTCTGCGGATGTTGTAGAGCATGAACCTACAGGAACGGGCCACCGCCTTGATGTTAGTTGAGAACGACAGGGTGTTGTCCAGGATCACGCCAAGGTTCTTGGCGCTCTGGGAGGAGGACACAATGGAGTTGTCGACCGTGATGGCGAGATCATGGAACGGGCAGTCCTTCCCCGGGAGGAAGAGCAGCTCCGTCTTGCCGAGGTTCAGCTTGAGGTGGTGATCCATCATCCACACTGATATGTCTGCCAGACATGCAGAGATGCGATTCGCCACCTGGTCATCAGAAGGGGGAAAGGAGAAGATTAATTGTGTGTCGTCTGCATAGCAATGATAAGAGAGACCATGTGAGGTTATGACAGAGCCAAGTGACTTGGTGTATAGCGAGAATAGAAGAGGGCCAAGAACAGAGCCCTGGGGACACCAGTGGTGAGAGCGCGTGGTGAGGAGACAGATTCTCGCCACGCCACCTGGTAGGAGCGACCTGTCAGGTAGGACGCAATCCAAGCGTGGGCCGCGCCGGAGATGCCCAACTCGGAGAGGGTGGAGAGGAGGATCTGATGGTTCACAGTATCGAAGGCAGCCGATAGATCTAGAAGGATGAGAGCAGAGGAGAGAGAGTTAGCTTTAGCAGTGCGGAGCGCCTCCGTGATACAGAGGAGAGCAGTCTCAGTTGAATGACTAGTCTTGAAACCTGACTGATTTGGATCAAGAAGGTCATTCAGAGAGAGATAGCGGGAGAGCTGGCCAAGGACGGCACGTTCAAGAGTTTTGGAGAGAAAAGAAAGAAGGGATACTGGTCTGTAATTGTTGACATCGGAGGGATCGAGTGTAGGTTTTTTCAGAAGGGGTGCAACTCTCGCTCTCTTGAAGACGGAAGGGACGTAGCCAACGGTCAGGGATGAGTTGATGAGCGAGGTGAGGTAAGGAGAAGGTCTCCGGAAATGGTCTGGAGAAGAGAGGAGGGGATAGGGTCAAGCGGGCAGGTTGTTGGGCGGCCGGCCGTCACAAGACGCGAGATTTCATCTGGAGAGAGAGGGGAGAAAGAGGTCAGAGCACAGGGTAGGGCAGTGTGAGCAGAACCAGCGGTGTCGTTTGACTTAGCAAACGAGGATCGGATGTCGTCGACCTTCTTTTCAAAATGGTTGACGAAGTCATCTGCAGAGAGGGAGGAGGGGGGAGGGGCGGAGGATTCAGGAGGGAGGAGAAGGTGGCAAAGAGCTTCCTAGGGTTAGAGGCAGATGCTTGGAATTTAGCGTGGTAGAAAGTGGCTTTAGCAGCAGAGACAGAGGAGGAAAATGTAGAGAGGAGGGAGTGAAAGGATGCCAGGTCCGCAGGGAGGCGAGTTTTCCTCCATTTCCGCTCGGCTGCCCGGAGCCCTGTTCTGTGAGCTCGCAATGAGTCATCGAGCCACGGAGCGGGAGGGGAGGACCGAGCCGGCCTGGAGGATAGGGGACATAGAGAGTCAAGGGATGCAGAGAGGGAGGAGAGGAGGGTTGAGGAGGCAGAATCAGGAGATAGGTGGGAGAAGGTTTGAGCGGAGGGAAGAGATGATAGGATGGAAGAGGAGAGAGTAGCGGGGAGAGAGAGCGAAGGTTGGGACGGCGCGATACCATCCGAGTAGGGGCAGTGTGGGAGGTGTTGGATGAGAGCGAGAGGGAAAAGGATACAAGGCAGTGGTCGGAGACTTGGAGGGAGTTGCAGTGAGGTTAGTGGAAGAACAGCATCTAGTAAAGATGAGGTCGAGCGTATTGCCTGCCTTGTGAGTAGGGGGGAAGGTGAGAGGGTGAGGTCAAAAGAGGAGAGGAGTGGAAAGAAGGAGGCAGAGAGGAAAGAGTCAAAGGTAGACGTGGGGAGGTTAAAGTCGCCCAGAACTGTGAGAGGTGAGCCGTCCTCAGGAAAGGAGCTTATCAAGGCATCAAGCTCATTGATGAACTCTCCGAGGAACCTGGAGGGCGATAAATGATAAGGATGTTAAGCTTGAAAGGGCTAGTAACTGTGACAGCATGGAATTCAAAGGAGGCGATAGACAGATGGGTAAGGGAGAAAGAGAGAATGACCACTTGGGAGAGATGAGGATCCCGGTGCCACCACCCCGCTGACCAGACGCTCTCGGGGTGTGCGAGAACACGTGGGCGGACGAAGAGAGAGCAGTAGGAGTAGCAGTGTTGTCTGTGGTGATCCATGTTTCCGTCAGTGCCAAGAAGTCGAGGGACTGGAGGGAGGCATAGGCTGAGATGAACTCTGCCTTGTTGACCGCAGATTGGCAGTTCCAGAGGCTACCGGAGACCTGGAACTCCACGTGGGTCGTGCGCTGGGACCACCAGAGTAGGGTGGCGCGGCCACGCGGTGTGGAGCGTTTGTATGGTCTGTGCAGAGAGGAGAGAACAGGGATAAACAGACACATAGTTGACAGGCTACAGAAGAGGCTACGCTAATGCAAAGGAGATTGGAATGACAAGTGGACTACACGTCTCGAATGTTCAGAAAGTTAAGCTACGTAGCAAGAATCTTATTGACTAAAATGATTAAAATGATACAGTACTGCTGAAGTAGGCCAGCTGGCAGTGGGTGCGTTGTTGACACTACACTAATCAAGTCGTTCCGTTGAGTGTAATAGTTTCTGCAGTGTTGCTATTCGGGGGCTAGCAGGCTAGCTAGCAGTGTTGTTTACGTTACGTTGCGTTAAAAGAACGACAATAGATGGCTAGCGAACCTAGAAAATCGCTCTAGACTACACAATTATCTTTGATACAAAGACGGCTATGTAGCTAGCTATGTAGCAAGCTACGATCAAACAAATCAAACCGTTGTACTGTAATGAAATGAAGTGAAAAAGTGATACAACCTGTGAATGCGACCGGGTAGTTGAGTTCTATACAGAAGACGTTGGCTAGCGTTGGCTAGCGTTGGCTAGCTGTTGGCTAGCTAGCAGAGTTGGCTAGCTAGCAGAGTCACCTACGTTAAGGACGACAAATAGCTGGCTAGCTAACCTCGGTAAGTTAAGATAATCACTCTAAGACTACACACTCTAAGCCTAAACAACACAATTATCTTGGAAACGATGATACGAAGACAGCAAAGACAGCTATGTAGGTAGCTAACACTAAACTAATCAAGTCGTTCAGTTGAGTGTAATAGTAATAGTTTCTCAGTGCAGCTAATCAGTGGACGTTAGCTAGCTGGCTAGTGAAGACTACGTTAGGACGGCGAAATACGATAATTACGCAATTATCTTTGATACAAAGACGGCTATGTAGCTAGCTGAGAAGAAATTGCTAAGATAAGACAAATCAAACCGTTGTGATATAATGAAATATAATGAAAAAGTTATACTACCCGTTGGAGCGACGTGCAGATGCGACCACTCGCTCCAACCGGAACACAGGAGTGATGGTTGCTGATAATGGCCTTTTTTTGTTTATTTTTTATTTCACCTTTTATTTAACCAGGTAGACCAGTTGAGAAGAAGTTCTCATTTACCACTGCGACCTGGCCAAGATAAAGCAAAGCAGTTCGACACAAACAACAACGCAGAGTTACACATGGAATTAACAAACATACAGTCATAATACAATAGAGAAAGTCTATATACAGTGTGTGCAAATGAGGTAGGATAAGGGAGGAAAGGTAAGAAATAGGCCATAGTGGTGGAAATAATTACAATATAGCAATTAAACACTGGAGTGATAGATGTGCAGAAGATGAGGGCTCTGGGCCTCTGTACTCCTATGTATGGATTCCATTTTAAAGAATCAGCCCTTTCCAGCTACAATGGTCATTGACAACATGAACAATGGCTACACTGTATTTCTGATAAATTTGATGTTATTTGAATGGACAAAAAATGTGCTTTTCTTTCAAAAACAAGGAAATGTCTAAGTGACCCCAAACTTTTGAACGGTAGTGTATACTGTATATATCTCTCTTTCTCTTTATCTCCCTCTCTCCGCATTTCATAGAGAGAAGGGCATGTATTTAGAAATATAAATAGGTGTGTGTTTGAGGTGTAAGGGGTTAATTGAGGTTGATGGTGCTGTTTGCAAAGGCCATGTAGTCCCAGTCATGGGTTGGTGTGATAGTCCTCTCATAGGACTGAAGCCCTGGAGGACAGAGGGAGAGGGGGCATGTGTGATAGTCCTCTAATAGGACTGAAGCCCTGGAGGACAGAGGGAGAGGGGGCTTGTGTGATAGTCCTCTCATAGGACTGAAGCCCTGGAGGACAGAGGGAGAGGGGCATGTGTGATAGTCCTCTCATAGGACTGAAGCCCTGGAGGACAGAGGGAGAGGGGGCTTGTGCGATAGTCCTCTCATAGGACTGAAGCCCTGGAGGACAGAGGGAGAGGGGGCTTGTGCGATAGTCCTCTCATAGGACTGAAGCCCTGGAGGACAGAGGGAGAGGGGGCTTGTGTGATAGTCCTCTCATAGGACTGAAGCCCTGGAGGACAGAGGGAGAGGGGCTTGTGCGATAGTCCTCTCATAGGACTGAAGCCCTGGAGGACAGAGGGAGAGGGGGCTTGTGCGATAGTCCTCTCATAGGACTGAAGCCCTGGAGGACAGAGGGAGAGGGGGCTTGTGCGATAGTCCTCTCATAGGACTGAAGCCCTGGAGGACAGAGGGAGAGGGGGCTTGTGTGATAGTCCTCTCATAGGACTGAAGCCCTGGAGGACAGAGGGAGAGGGGGCTTGTGTGATAGTCCTCTCATAGGACTGAAGCCCTGGGGGACAGAGGGAGAGGGGGCTTGTGTGATAGTCCTCTCATAGGACTGAAGCCCTGGAGGACAGAGGGAGAGGGGGCTTGTGTGATAGTCCTCTCATAGGACTGAAGCCCTGGAGGACAGAGGGAGAGGGGCTTGTGTGATAGTCCTCTCATAGGACTGAAGCCCTGGAGGACAGAGGGAGAGGGGGCTTGTGTGATAGTCCTCTCATAGGACTGAAGCCCTGGAGGACAGAGGGAGAGGGGGCTTGTGTGATAGTCCTCTCATAGGACTGAAGCCCTGGAGGACAGAGGGAGAGGGGGCTTGTGTGATAGTCCTCTCATAGGAATGAAGCCCTGGAGGACAGAGGGAGAGGGGGCTTGTGTGATAGTCCTCTCATAGGACTGAAGCCCTGGAGGACAGAGGGAGAGGGGGCTTGTGTGATAGTCCTCTCATAGGACTGAAGCCCTGGAGGACAGAGGGAGAGGGGCTTGTGTGATAGTCCTCTCATAGGACTGAAGCCCTGGAGGACAGAGGGAGAGGGGCTTGTGTGATAGTCCTCTCATAGGACTGAAGCCCTGGAGGACAGAGGGAGAGGGGGCTTGTGTGATAGTCCTCTCATAGGACTGAAGCCCTGGAGGACAGAGGGAGAGGGGGGCTTGTGTGATAGTCCTCTGATAGGACTGAAGCCCTGGAGGACAGAGGGAGAGGGGGCTTGTGTGATAGTCCTCTGATAGGACTGAAGCCCTGGAGGACAGAGGGAGAGGGGGCTTGTGTGATAGTCCTCTGATAGGACTGAAGCCCTGGAGGACAGAGGAGAGGGGCTTGTGTGATAGTCCTCTCATAGGACTGAAGCCCTGGAGGACAGAGGGAGAGGGGGCTTGTGTGATAGTCCTCTCATAGGACTGAAGCCCTGGAGGACAGAGGGAGAGGGGGCTTGTGTGATAGTCCTCTCATAGGACTGAAGCCCTGGAGGACAGAGGGAGAGGGGGCTTGTGTGATAGTCCTCTAATAGGACTGAAGCCCTGGAGGACAGAGGGAGAGGTGGCTTGTGTGATAGTCCTCTCATAGGACTGAAGCCCTGGAGGACAGAGGGAGAGGGGGCATGTGTGATAGTCCTCTCATAGGACTGAAGCCCTGGAGGACAGAGGGAGAGGGGGCTTGTGTGATAGTCCTCTCATAGGACTGAAGCCCTGGAGGACAGAGGGAGAGGGGCTTGTGTGATAGTCCTCTCATAGGACTGAAGCCCTGGAGGACAGAGGGAGAGGGGGCTTGTGTGATAGTCCTCTAATAGGACTGAAGCCCTGGAGGACAGAGGGAGAGGGGCTTGTGTGATAGTCCTCTCATAGGACTGAAGCCCTGGAGGACAGAGGGAGAGGGGGCATGTGTGATAGTCCTCTCATAGGACTGAAGCCCTGGAGGACAGAGGGAGAGGGGGCTTGTGTGATAGTCCTCTCATAGGACTGAAGCCCTGGAGGACAGAGGGAGAGGGGCTTGTGCGATAGTCCTCTCATAGGACTGAAGCCCTGGAGGACAGAGGGAGAGGGGGCTTGTGCGATAGTCCTCTCATAGGACTGAAGCCCTGGAGGACAGAGGAGAGGGGGCTTGTGCGATAGTCCTCTCATAGGACTGAAGCCCTGGAGGACAGAGGGAGAGGGGGCTTGTGCGATAGTCCTCTCATAGGACTGAAGCCCTGGAGGACAGAGGGAGAGGGGGCATGTGCGATAGTCCTCTAATAGGACTGAAGCCCTGGAGGACAGAGGGAGAGGGGGTTGTGTGATAGTCCTCTCATAGGACTGAAGCCCTGGAGGACAGAGGGAGAGGGGGCTTGTGTGATAGTCCTCTAATAGGACTGAAGCCCTGGAGGACAGAGGGAGAGGGGCTTGTGTGATAGTCCTCTCATAGGACTGAAGCCCTGGAGGACAGAGGGAGAGGGGGCATGTGTGATACTCCTCTCATAGGAATGAAGCCCTGGAGGACAGAGGGAGAGGGGGCTTGTGTGATAGTCCTCTCATAGGACTGAAGCCCTGGAGGACAGAGGGAGAGGGGCTTGTGTGATAGTCCTCTCATAGGACTGAAGCCCTGGAGGACAGAGGGAGAGGGGGCTTGTGTGATAGTCCTCTCATAGGACTGAAGCCCTGGAGGACAGAGGGAGAGGGGGCTTGTGTGATAGTCCTCTAATAGGACTGAAGCCCTGGAGGACAGAGGGAGAGGTGGCTTGTGTGATAGTCCTCTCATAGGACTGAAGCCCTGGAGGACAGAGGGAGAGGGGGCATGTGTGATAGTCCTCTCATAGGACTGAAGCCCTGGAGGACAGAGGGAGAGGGGGCTTGTGTGATAGTCCTCTCATAGGACTGAAGCCCTGGAGGACAGAGGGAGAGGGGGCTTGTGTGATAGTCCTCTCATAGGACTGAAGCCCTGGAGGACAGAGGGAGAGGGGGCTTGTGTGATAGTCCTCTCATAGGACTGAAGCCCTGGAGGACAGAGGGAGAGGGGGCTTGTGTGATAGTCCTCTCATAGGACTGAAGCCCTGGAGGACAGAGGGAGAGGGGGCATGTGTGATAGTCCTCTCATAGGACTGAAGCCCTGGAGGACAGAGGGAGAGGGGGCTTGTGTGATAGTCCTCTCATAGGACTGAAGCCCTGGAGGACAGAGGGAGAGGGGGCTTGTGCGATAGTCCTCTCATAGGACTGAAGCCCTGGAGGACAGAGGGAGAGGGGGCTTGTGCGATAGTCCTCTCATAGGACTGAAGCCCTGGAGGACAGAGGAGAGGGGGCTTGTGCGATAGTCCTCTCATAGGACTGAAGCCCTGGAGGACAGAGGGAGAGGGGGCTTGTGCGATAGTCCTCTCATAGGACTGAAGCCCTGGAGGACAGAGGGAGAGGGGGCATGTGCGATAGTCCTCTAATAGGACTGAAGCCCTGGAGGACAGAGGGAGAGGGGGTTTGTGTGATAGTCCTCTCATAGGACTGAAGCCCTGGAGGACAGAGGGAGAGGGGGCTTGTGTGATAGTCCTCTAATAGGACTGAAGCCCTGGAGGACAGAGGGAGAGGGGGCTTGTGTGATAGTCCTCTCATAGGACTGAAGCCCTGGAGGACAGAGGGAGAGGGGGCTTGTGTGATAGTCCTCTCATAGGACTGAAGCCCTGGAGGACAGAGGGAGAGGGGGCTTGTGTGATAGTCCTCTCATAGGAATGAAGCCCTGGAGGACAGAGGGAGAGGGGGCTTGTGTGATAGTCCTCTCATAGGACTGAAGCCCTGGAGGACAGAGGGAGAGGGGCTTGTGTGATAGTCCTCTCATAGGACTGAAGCCCTGGAGGACAGAGGGAGAGGGGGCTTGTGTGATAGTCCTCTCATAGGACTGAAGCCCTGGAGGACAGAGGGAGAGGGGGCTTGTGTGATAGTCCTCTCATAGGACTGAAGCCCTGGAGGACAGAGGGAGAGGGGGCTTGTGTGATAGTCCTCTCATAGGACTGAAGCCCTGGAGGACAGAGGGAGAGGGGGCTTGTGTGATAGTCCTCTAATAGGACTGAAGCCCTGGAGGACAGAGGGAGAGGGGCTTGTGTGATAGTCCTCTGATAAGACTGAAGCCCTGGAGGACAGAGGGAGAGGGGGCTTGTGTGATAGTCCTCTGATAGGACTGAAGCCCTGGAGGACAGAGGGAGAGGGGGCTTGTGTGATAGTCCTCTCATAGGACTGAAGCCCTGGAGGACAGAGGGAGAGGGGGCTTGTGTGATAGTCCTCTCATAGGACTGAAGCCCTGGAGGACAGAGGGAGAGGGGGCTTGTGTGATAGTCCTCTCATAGGACTGAAGCCCTGGAGGACAGAGGGAGAGGGGGCTTGTGTGATAGTCCTCTAATAGGACTGAAGCCCTGGAGGACAGAGGGAGAGGTGGCTTGTGTGATAGTCCTCTCATAGGACTGAAGCCCTGGAGGACAGAGGGAGAGGGGGCATGTGTGATAGTCCTCTCATAGGACTGAAGCCCTGGAGGACAGAGGGAGAGGGGGCTTCTGTGATAGTCCTCTCATAGGACTGAAGCCCTGGAGGACAGAGGGAGAGGGGCTTGTGTGATAGTCCTCTCATAGGACTGAAGCCCTGGAGGACAGAGGGAGAGGGGGCTTGTGTGATAGTCCTCTAATAGGACTGAAGCCCTGGAGGACAGAGGGAGAGGGGCTTGTGTGATAGTCCTCTCATAGGACTGAAGCCCTGGAGGACAGAGGGAGAGGGGGCATGTGTGATAGTCCTCTCATAGGACTGAAGCCCTGGAGGACAGAGGGAGAGGGGGCTTGTGTGATAGTCCTCTCATAGGACTGAAGCCCTGGAGGACAGAGGGAGAGGGGGCTTGTGCGATAGTCCTCTCATAGGACTGAAGCCCTGGAGGACAGAGGGAGAGGGGCTTGTGCGATAGTCCTCTCATAGGACTGAAGCCCTGGAGGACAGAGGGAGAGGGGGCTTGTGCGATAGTCCTCTCATAGGACTGAAGCCCTGGAGGACAGAGGGAGAGGGGGCTTGTGCGATAGTCCTCTCATAGGACTGAAGCCCTGGAGGACAGAGGGAGAGGGGGCATGTGCGATAGTCCTCTAATAGGACTGAAGCCCTGGAGGACAGAGGGAGAGGGGCTTGTGTGATAGTCCTCTCATAGGACTGAAGCCCTGGAGGACAGAGGGAGAGGGGGCTTGTGTGATAGTCCTCTAATAGGACTGAAGCCCTGGAGGACAGAGGGAGAGGGGGCTTGTGTGATAGTCCTCTCATAGGACTGAAGCCCTGGAGGACAGAGGGAGAGGGGGCATGTGTGATACTCCTCTCATAGGAATGAAGCCCTGGAGGACAGAGGGAGAGGGGGCTTGTGTGATAGTCCTCTCATAGGACTGAAGCCCTGGAGGACAGAGGGAGAGGGGGCTTGTGCGATAGTCCTCTCATAGGACTGAAGCCCTGGAGGACAGAGGGAGAGGGGGCTTGTGCGATAGTCCTCTCATAGGACTGAAGCCCTGGAGGACAGAGGGAGAGGGGCTTGTGCGATAGTCCTCTCATAGGACTGAAGCCCTGGAGGACAGAGGGAGAGGGGGCTTGTGTGATAGTCCTCTCATAGGACTGAAGCCCTGGAGGACAGAGGGAGAGGGGGCATGTGTGATAGTCCTCTCATAGGACTGAAGCCCTGGAGGACAGAGGGAGAGGGGGCTTGTGTGATAGTCCTCTCATAGGACTGAAGCCCTGGAGGACAGAGGGAGAGGGGGCTTGTGTGATAGTCCTCTCATAGGACTGAAGCCCTGGAGGACAGAGGGAGAGGGGGCTTGTGTGATAGTCCTCTCATAGGACTGAAGCCCTGGAGGACAGAGGGAGAGGGGGCTTGTGTGATAGTCCTCTCATAGGAATGAAGCCCTGGAGGACAGAGGGAGAGGGGCTTGTGTGATAGTCCTCTAATAGGACTGAAGCCCTGGAGGACAGAGGGAGAGGGGCTTGTGTGATAGTCCTCTCATAGGACTGAAGCCCTGGAGGACAGAGGGAGAGGGGGCTTGTGTGATAGTCCTCTCATAGGACTGAAGCCCTGGAGGACAGAGGGAGAGGGGGCTTGTGTGATAGTCCTCTCATAGGACTGAAGCCCTGGAGGACAGAGGGAGAGGGGCTTGTGTGATAGTCCTCTCATAGGACTGAAGCCCTGGAGGACAGAGGGAGAGGGGCTTGTGTGATAGTCCTCTCATAGGACTGAAGCCCTGGAGGACAGAGGGAGAGGGGGCTTGTGCGATAGTCCTCTCATAGGACTGAAGCCCTGGAGGACAGAGGGAGAGGGGGTTGTGTGATAGTCCTCTCATAGGACTGAAGCCCTGGAGGACAGAGGGAGAGGGGGCTTGTGTGATAGTCCTCTCATAGGACTGAAGCCCTGGAGGACAGAGGGAGAGGGGGCTTGTGTGATAGTCCTCTCATAGGACTGAAGCCCTGGAGGACAGAGGGAGAGGGGGCTTGTGCGATAGTCCTCTCATAGGACTGAAGCCCTGGAGGACAGAGGGAGAGGGGGCTTGTGTGATAGTCCTCTCATAGGACTGAAGCCCTGGAGGACAGAGGGAGAGGGGGCTTGTGTGATAGTCAGTACCTTCCTTCTATTGTCCGTGATTTGATCCAGCAGTTCTGATAAAGACTGAAGTGGGTTATGTCATCCATTAGATTTGTATCTATCCATTTTGAGATGCTGTTAGGAGTATCTCCGGGTTCTTCAAGCATTCTTTAAACGTTGTTCGTACATTCACATTTTCATCTGTTAAAAATTACTCCTCTATGTGGTTGTGTGTGTGTGTGTGTGTGTGTGTGTGTGTGTGTGTGTGTGTGTGTGTGTGTGTGTGTGTGTGTGTGTGTGTGTGTGTGTGTGTGTGTGTGTGTGTGTGTGTGTGTGTGTGTGTGTGTGTGTGTGTGTGTGTGTGTGTGTGTGTGCGTGTGTGTGCGTTTGTGTTTATCCCGTATCCGTGGGCCATGTGTGTAGGAGTGTGTCAAAGTGACATCAAAGGGTAGCTAGAAAAAGCCTAGGAACCCCAAGGGACGATATCACAGACATTCTGGTATCTGATGTCATTGTCATATCTGATGTCATTTCACCTCTGAGCCTGTCTGTTTTATATAAAACGCAAAAACATCTGAAGACAACAATGAGCTGAAATTAGAACATAGACCTACTGTGTCAAGTCATTTTCCAAGCAGACATACAGACGCAGAACACAAACAGTAAATCAGTTTTTTTCGGCTAATTTGGCTCTGCTCTCTGTCTCTCTGTCTCTCTCTGTCTCTCTATCTCTCTTTCTCTCTCTCGTGCTTCCTCCTTTCCTTCATCTCTCCTTCCTTCCCTCTCTAGTCTACTAGGGAGGCTGCTTGCTCTGTCAGACGTGTTTTAAACACCTGCTTTGAAAGCAGAGATCAGTGGGCTGGAAAAGCCCAACAGAAGCCTTCAAGGGCTGTGGATCACAGGCAAAGTCAAATATATGAGTGGTATTAAATTAAAGGAATGAATCCGATTCTCACACGTATCACCTGTTGAAGGCGGGGCTTCGAGCGAGGTACAGATTTAATTAGCCTTGTCAGGCGTGATTGTAGATCCTTCAACCAATGTCTCGAGAGTGTGACTCCCCATACGATGTTGTACTTCGTTTCCCTCTTTCAGGGAACAGTAGTTATAGTCATAATGTTACGTTTGTTCAGGATAATATTTGACGGTATGTAAGAAGCAACATCCCCACCCTATTGTAAAAGAGCCACAGACTGGTAGCAACCGTTGATTGTATTATAGTCTACAGTCTCTGTATGAAATGCTTATATACCCCATTTTAGTTGAAGTATGTTAACGCAATTTCACATGATCTAATTTCACAGGTTTACGTTGGAGGCAAAACTGCACTGTTTATCAAAGCTACAGGAAAGAGAAACCTATATTAATCTCCTCCTCTTTCTCCTGCTTTATCCTCTCTTTATACCAGCTGATAAGACTAGGCCTTTGCTTCAGCTCAGAAGGAGGGAGAGAGAGAGACTGATGGAGAGAGGGAGAGAGAGAGAGAGAGAGAAAGAAATATCCCACTGGAGACTTTACGGCTAGTTGATTATCCTCAGTCTCAATGTCGAGGAAGGGAAAACTAGAAATGCTCCAATCTCCAGCATGACTGTGAGAGGACACCCTGGAGGCAACCAAGTTTGTATTGCAGGAGTAACTAAACTGCATGGCCTGATGGAGCATTTGTGAGGAAGAGGAAAATCTTGGAATTGAATGAAGTTGCAGTTCATAGCCAGCATTACAGCATCATCAACTAAAGGAGAGTTCCACATAACTACTCTCCTGCTGCCTTCCTCTCCCTCTTTCTCTCTCTCAGTTTCAATTTAAGGGTTTTATTGGCATGAGTATCATATGTTTACATTGCCAAAGCAAGTTGGATAGATAATAAACAAAAGTGAAATAAACAATAAAAAATGAACAGTAAACTCACAGAATTTCCAAAAGAATAAAGACATTTCAAATGTCATAGTATGTATATATACAGTGTTGTAATGATGTGCAAATAGTTAAAGTATGAAAGGGAAAATAAACATAGATATAGGTTGTATTTACAATGTTGTTTGTTCTTCACTGGTTGCCCTTTTCTTGTGGCAACAGGTCACAAATCTTGCTGCTGTGATGCACACTGTGTTATTTCACCCAATAGATATGGGAGATTATCAAAATGGGATTTGTTTTTAAATTCTTTGTGGGTCTGTTTAATCCCATGGAAATATGTGTCTTTGATATGGTCATACATTTGGCGGGAGGTTAGGAAGTGCAGCTCAGTTTGTGGGCAGTGAGCACATAGCTTGTCTTCTCTTGAGAGCCAGGTTTGCCTTCGGCGGCCTTTCTTAATAGCAAGGTTATGCTCACTGAGTCTGTACATAGTCAAAGATTTCCTTAATTTTGGTCAGTCACACTGGTCAGGTATTCTTCCACTGGGTACTCTCTGTTTAGGGCCAAATAGCATTCTTGTTTGCTCTGTTTTTTTGTAAATTATTTCCAATGTCAAGTAATTCTCCTTTTGTTTTCTCATGATTTGGCTGGGTCAAATTGTGTTGCTGTCCTGGGGCTCTGTGAGGTCTGTTTGTGTTTGTGAACAGAGCCCCAGGATCAGCTTGTTTAGGGGGATCTTCTCCAGGTTTATTTCTTTCTAAGTGATGGATTTGTTATGGAAGGTTTGGGAATTGCTTCTTTTTAGGTGGTTGTAGAATTTAACGGCTCTTTTCTGGATTTTGATAATTAGTAATTATCGGCCTAATTCTGTTCTGCATGCAATTTTTGGTGTTTTACGCGGAGGATATGTTTGCAGAATTATACATGCAAAGTCTCAATTTGGTGTTTGTCCCATTTTGTGAATTCTTGGTTGGTGAGCCGACCCCAGACCTCACAACCATAAAGGGCAATGGGTTCTATAACTGATTCAAGTATTTTTAGCCAGATCCTAATTGGTATGTCAAATTTTATGTTCCTTTTGATGACATAGAAGGCCATTGATGACATAGAAGGCCAAGGACATTGTTCACAGCTTTGTGGAAGTTACCTTTGGCGCTGATGTTAAGGCCAAGGTATGTTTAGTTTTTCTGTGTGCTCTAGGGCAACTGTGTCTAGATGGAATTTATATTCATGGTCCTGGGAACAGGACCTTTTTTACTGTCAGGGCCCAGGTCTGACAGACTCTGTACAGAAGATCTATGTGCTGCTGTAGGCTCATCTTGGTTGGAGACAAATCATCAGCAAACAGTAGACATTCGACTTCAGATTCTATTAGGGTGAGGCTGGGTGCTGTAGACTGTTCTAGTGCCCTCACCAATTTGTTGATATATATGTTGAAGAGGGTGGTACATAAGCTGTATCCCTGTCTCACCCCCCGGCCCTGTGGAAAGAAATATATATGTTTTTTTAACCTATTTTAACCGCACACTTGTTGTTTGTGTACATGCATTTTATAACGTTGTATGTTTTCCCCCCAACATTACTTTCCATCAATTTGTATAGCAGGCCCTTGTGCCGAATTGAGTCGAAAGCTTTTTTGAAATCAACAAAGCATGGCAACACTTTGCCTTTGTTTTGGTTTGTTTGTCAGTTAGGGTGTGCAGGGTGAATACGTGGTCTGTCGTACGGTTATTTGATAAAAAGCCAATTTGACATTTGCTCAATTTTGTTTTCGCTGAGGAAATGTACGAGTCTGCTGTTAATGATAATGCAGAGGATTTTCCCAAGATTGCTGTTGACGATATATCCCACGGTAGTTATTGGTGTCAAATTTGTCTCCACTTTTGTGAAATGGGGTGATCAGTCCTTGGTTCCAAATATTGGGGAAGATGTCAGAGCTGAGGATGATGTTAAAGAGTTTAAGTATAGCCAATTGGAATTTGTGGTCTGTGTTTTTTATACTTTAATTTAGGACACCATCAACGCCACAGGCCTTTTTGGATTAGAGGGTTTGTATTTTGTCCTGTAGTTCATTCAATGTACTTGGAGAATCCAGTGGGTTCTGGTGTCTTTAATAGTTGATTCTAAGATTTGTATTTGAACATGTATATGTTTTTGCTGATTGTTCTTTGTTATAGAGCCAAAAATATCAGAGAAGTGGTTTATCCATACATCTCTGTTTTGAATAGATAACTCGTGTTGCTGTTTGTTTCGAGTTTTCCAATTTTCACAGAAGTGGTTAGATTCTATGGATTCTTCAATTACATTGAGCTGATTTCTGATGTGCTGTTCCTTCTTTATCCTTAGTGCATTTCTGTATTGTTTCAGTGATTCACCACAGTGAAAGCGGAGGCTCAGGTTTTCTGGGTCTCTATGTTGTTTGTTAGATAGGCTTCCTCAATTTCTTTCTTAGGTTTTTACATTCTTCATTCAAACCATTTTTGTCTTTGTTGTTGATTTTCTTCTTGTCTGCTTGAAATTTTTAGATTTGTTAAGGAAGCTGAGAGGGGAAATATACTGTTTAGGTTTTCGTCTGCCAAATGTACACCTTCACCATTACAGTGAAACATTTTATCTAGGAAATTGTCTAGAAGGGATTGCATTTGTTGTTGCCTAATTGGTTTTTGGTAGATTTCCACACTACTACTCGGATTCATTCCGTCTATAGCATTTCTTCATGTTTTCTTCATGCTTTGATACCCCATGATTGAGCAAAGGTCTGTTCAAGTAAACTGCGATTTTGCTGTGATCTGATAGGGGTGTCAGTGGACTGCTCAAAGAGACTCTGAGTTGAGGTCAGTGATAAAATAGTCTATAGTACTACTGCTAAGAGATGAGCTATATGTGTACCTGCCTCACTCTTGCTCTTGCTCTCTCTTTCTCTCTTTCTCTCTCTCTCTCTTTCTCTCTTTCTCTCTCTCTCTCTCTTTCTCTCTTTCTCTCTCTCTCTTTTCTGTCTCTTTCTTTCTCTCTCTCTCTCTCTCTTTCTGTCTCTTTCTCTCTCTCTCTCTCTCTCTCTCTCTCTCTCTCTCTCTCTCTCTCTCTCTCTCTCTCCCTCTCTCTCTGTAGGGAAATGTACTCGAACTAGATATACATAGCAGCTAGGGGAGTTCCTGATTGACTTGAGTTGAGTCTTGTAGCTATGGAGCGTGATGGGACCCCTAGTCTCTCCATTCCTTTGTGGGCTACAGCACCTTGTGGAGTAGGAATCTCTGGGCGAGTTTGTGGCTGCCTCTGATGTCTGTCTCGTCCGCAGTGGGTTAATCTCTGGCTCCATCAGCCTCTGTCAGGTCATGGCTAGAGGGCATGGAAGGAGAGAAGGGTTACTCTGCAGACTGGAGCTATCCGTGTCCATCCCTAGCTCTCTATAGCTATACAGTATGTGTCTATCCATAGCTCTCTTTGGCTCTCAATAGCTATTTGTGGCCTGTCTAGGCTGTACGTATGGCCTGTGGTGCTCTGTCCTTGGGAGAGGTCAGAAGGCTTGGAGGCAGACCGGCCTGACTAGAGATGTCCTCTCCACTGATTTCCTCACCACAGATCATTAATGCATGAGAGAGAGGTAAAGAGAGGGAGAGAGCCAGATCCTCTTCCACTGGAGAAAGGTCATATTGAGAGGAGTGGGAGGTGGAGAAAGAGAGAGAGAGAGTGGATGGAGAGGACGAGGGAGAGAAGGATCCAATGGAGAGTTAAGGCCAGGCACCACATGCTGAAATGACATGTTTGCATCTGCCTATCAATTTTGAGAGTTGGCAATTAATATTAGCATTTTTAAATAGTAAACATAAAAATGTCAAATGTATATTTTCTTTAGATTATCATACTACCATTATCAATGTTTTAATTAATTGTAACCACTTTAAAATGAACATAGATCAATCAATTCAAAGCTTGCTTCATTCAATTACACTTTATTTAAAGTCAATTTCATACAGAATGTGACAAACTGGACTATATTTAGTAACTTACTTTGAAGAAATGGAGATTGGGACTAAATAAGTGTTTGACATTTGGTAGTCTAAATTCAGTTTATTTCTCTTTAACTACAATTTCCCCGAAAGTCAGACTCTTCCCACATGCCAACTCATTCTCCTCAGCTTCAGAAGTATCATTCACCAAATTGTGTGTGGTTATCCATAGTTACACTACATGACCAAAAGTATGTTGACACCTGCTTGTCGAACATCTCATTCCAAAATCATGGGCATTAATATGGATTTGGTGCCTCCACTCTTCTGCGAAGGCTTTCCACTAGATGTTGGAACATTGCTGTGGGGACTTGCTTCCATTCAGCCACAAGAGAATTAGTGAGGTCGGGCACTGATGTTGGGTGATTAGACCTGGATCGCAGTCGGCGTTCCAATTCATCCCAAAGGTGTTCGATGGGGTTGAGGTAAGGGCTCTGTGCAGGCCAGTCAATTTCTTCCACACCGATATCGACAAACTATTTCTGTATTGTAATAACATAGCTGTGAGTCAGGAAGCAGGTGCAGGTGAAACATTAAATAAAGCAACAAACCAGTAACGAGACATAAGGCTACACGCCGGTACACAAGAACAATACCGACTTGTGAGAAAAATAAGGGAATGACATATAAAGGGGAGGAAATTATGAAGGTAGTGAAGTCCAGGTGTGAATCATAATGATTAACATGAGCACATAATGATGAGTGCCAGGTGTGCATAATGATGAGTGCCAGGTGTGCATAATGATGAGTGCCAGGTGTGCATAATGATGAGTGCCAGGTGTGCATAATGATGAGTGCCAGGTGTGCATAATGATGAGTGCCAGGTGTGCATAATGATGAGTGCCAGGTGTGCATAATGATGAGTGCCAGGTGTGCAAAATGAGTGAGGTGCCAGGTGTGCATAATGATGAGTGCCAGGTGTGCATAATGATGAGTGCCAGGTGTGCATAATGATGAGTGCCAGGTGTGCATAATGATGAGTGCCAGGTGTGCATAATGATGAGTGCCAGGTGTGCATAATGATGAGTGCCAGGTGTGCATAATGATGAGTGCCAGGTGTGCATAATGATGAGTGCCAGGTGTGCATAAGGATGAATCCCAGGACCGGTGGTTAGTATTCTGGTGACGTTGTACGCCGGAGGGGAGGAGCAGGAGAAGATGGGACATGTATGGACCTCGCTTTGTGCACTGGGGCATTGTTATACTGACACAGGAAAGGGCCTTCCCAAACTGTTGCCATAAAGTTGGAAGCACAGAATCGTCTGGAATGTCATTGTATGCTGTTACGTTAAGATTTCCCTTCACTGGAACTAAGGGGCCTAGTCCGAACCATGAAAACAGTCTTCCCCACCAAACTTTACAGTTGGCATTATGCATTCGGGTAGGTAAAGTTCTCCTGGCATCCACCAAAACCCAGATTTGTCCATCAGACTGCCAGACGGTGAAGCGTGATTCATCACTCCAGAGAATGCGTTTCTACTGCTCCAGAGTCCAATGGAGGTGAGCTTTACACCACTCCAGCCGACGCTTGGCATTGTGTATGGTGATCTTAGTCTTATGTGCGGCTGCTCGGCCATGGAAACCCATTTCATGAAGCTCCTGAGGAACAGTTATTGTATTGAGATTTCTTCCAGAGGCAATTTGGAACTCGGTAGTGAGTGCTTCAGCACTCGGCAGTCCCATTCTGTGAGCTTGTGTGACCGTTGTTGCTCCTAGAAGTTTCCACTTCCAAATATCAGCACTTATAGTTAACCGGGACAGCTCTAGTAGGGCAGGAATTTGATGAACTGACTTGTTGGAGAGGTGGCATCCTATGACGGTGCCACTTTGAAAGTCACTGAGCTCTTCAGTAAGGCCATTCTACAGGCAATGTTTGTCTTTGAAGATTGCATGGCTGTGTGCTCCATTTTATACACCTGTCAGCAATGGGTGTGACTGAAATAACCGAATCCACTAATTTGAAGGCGTGTCCAGGTACTTTTGTATATACAGTGAGTGAAAAAAGTATTTGATCCCCTGCTGATCCAGAAAAACGCATGTCAAAAATGTTATAAATTGTTTTGCATGTTAGAATAGAACAAGCATCTCTGTTTTGTCCGAGTTTACAAGTAAAGAGTTTGCCGCCATCCACTTCCTTATGTCTGAAACACAGGCTTCCAGCGAGGGCAATTTTGGGGCTTCACCATGTTTCATTGAAATGTACAGCTGTGTGTCATCCGCATAGCAGTGAAAGTTAACATTACGTTTTCAACTGACATCCCCAAGAGGTAAAATATATAGTGAAAACAATAGTGGTCCTAAAACGGAACCTTGAGGAACACTGAAATTTACAGTTGATTTGTCAGAGGACAAACCATTCACAGAGACAAACTGATATCTTTCCGACAGATAAGATATAAACCAGGCCAGAACTTGTCCGTGTAGACTAATTTGGGTTTCCAATCTCTCCAAAAGAATGTGGTGATTGATGGTATCAAAGCAGCACTAAGATCTAGGAGCACGGGGACAGATGCAGAGCCTCGGTCTGATGCCATTAAAAGGTCATTTACCACCTTCTCAGTGCTATGATTGGGTCTAAAACCAGACTGAAGCATTTCATATACATTGTTTGTCTTCAGGAAGGCAGTGAGTTACCGCGCAACAGCTTTTTCCCAAAAAATTTAGAGGAGTGCCATCTCATAGAGATTCGATATAGGCCCATAGTTTGGCCCAAAGCCAAGTTTTGCTTTTTCAAGAGAGGCTTTATTATTGCCACTTTTAGTGAGTTTGGTACACATCCGGTGGATAGAGAGCCATTTATTATGTTCAACATAGGAGGGCCAAGCACAGGAAGCAGCTCTTTAGTTTAGTTGGAATAGGGTCCAGTATGCAGCTTGAAGGTTTAGAGGCCATTTTCATCATTGTGTCAAGAGATATAGTACTAAAACACTTGAGTGTCTCCCTTGATCCTAGGTCCTGGCAGAGTTGTACAGACTCAGGACAACTGAGCTTTGGAGGAATATGCAGATTCCTCTAAAGAGGAGTCCGGATTTTGCTTTCTAATGATCATCTTTTCCTCAAAGAAGTTAATGAATGTATTACTGCTGAAGTGAAAGCCATCCTCTCTTGGGGAATGCTGCGTTTTAGTTAGCTTTGCGACAGTATCAAAAAGGAATTTTGGATTGTTCTTATTTTCCTCAATTAAATTGGAAAAATAGGATGATCGAGCAGCAGTGAGGGCTCTTCGATACTGCACGGTACTGTCTTTCCAAGCTAGTCGGAAGACTTCCAGTTTGGTGTGGCGCCATTTCCATTCCAATTTTCTGGATGCTTGCTTCAGAGCTCGGGTATTTTCTGTATACCAGGGAGCTAGTTTCTTATGACAAATGTTTTTAGGGATGCAACTGCATCTAGGGTATTGCACAAGGTTAAATTGAGTTCCTCAGTTAACTGATTTTTGTCCTCTGACGTCCTTGGGTAGGCAGAGGGAGTCTGGGAGTGTATCAAGGAATCTTTGGTTTGTCTGAGAATTTATAGCACGACTTTTGATGATCCTTGGTTGGGGTCTGAGCAGATTATTTGTTGCGATTGTAAATTTAGTAAAATGGTGTTCCGATAGTCCAGGATTATGAGCAAAAACATTAAGATCCACAACATTCATTCCATGGGACCATACTAGATCCAGAGTATGACTGTGGCAGTGAGTAGGTCCGGAGACATGTTGGACGAAACCCATTGAGTCGATGATGGCTCCGAAAGCCTTTTGGAGTGGGTCTGTGGACTATTCCATGTGAATATTATAGTCACCAAAAATTAGAATATTATCTGCTATGACTACAAGGTCGATAGGAATTCAGGGAACTCAGTGTGGAACGCTGTATATGGCCCAGGAGGCCTGTAAACAGTAGCTATAAAAAGTGATTGAGTAGGCTGTATAGATTTCATGACTAGAAGCTCGAAAGACGAAAACGTTGTTTTTCTTTTGTAAATTGAAATTTGCTATTGTAAATGTTAGCAACCCCTACGCCTTTGCGGGATGCGCTGGGAATATGGTCACTGGTGTAACTACGAGGTGAGGTCTCATTTAACACAGCAAATTCATCAAATGTAATCATATGTTATTTGTCACATGCTTCGTAAACAACAGATGTAGGCTAACAGTGAAGTGCTTACTTACGACCCTTCCCAACAATGCAGAGAGAAGAATTGAAGTAATAGAAAAATAGAATAATGACAACATGAGGAATAAATACACAAGGAGTAACAATAACTTGGCTATATACATACACAAGGTACCAGTACTGAGTTGATGTGCAGGAGTGCAAGGTAATTGAGGTAGATATTTATCTACATCACTGGAGGTTGGTGGCACCTGAATTGGAGAGGACGGGCTCATGGTAATGCCTGGACCAGAATCAATGGAATGGCATCAAATACATCCAACACATGCATTGATGCCATTCTATTTGCTCCGTTTCTGCCATTAATATGAGCAGTCCTCCCCTCACCAGCCTCCACTGAGATACATAAAGGTAGGGATAAAGTGCCTAGGCAACAGGATAGGTAATAATAAAATAAACTCAATGCAGATTGTCCGGGTAGCTTGGTTAACTATTGAACTAACTATTTAGCAGTCTTATGGCTTGGGGGTAGAAGCTGTGCAGGGTCCTGATGGTTCCAGACTTGGTGCATCGGAGGATGCTGTCGTGTGTTGGTGCACTTTTTTACGAGATGCTCATGCTGTCTCTCTCTCTCTCTCTCTCTCTCTCTCTCTCTCTCTCTCTCTCTCTCTCTCTCTCTCTCTCTCTCTCTCTCTCTCTCTCTCTCTCTCTCTCTCTCTCTCTCTCTCTCTCTCTCTCTCTCTCTCTCTCTCTCTGTGGTGACAGTGGCATCTCTGCAGGAACAGCGGCATTTAACCCTCTTAATCATCTGTTTACTCCAGGGCTACCTCCTCCTAAAAGCTCAAACCTCTAAGCTCTCCCTCTCTCTCTCTCCCTCTCTCTCTTTCTCTCTCTATCTCTGTCTCTCTCTCTCTCTCCCCCTCTCTCGCCTCTTGAAAACTCCCAGACCTCTAGGCTTGGTTCTCCTCTTCCTCCTACTTATTCCCTCTGCTCAGGGCATTCATTCACAAACCATTTGTTCCCATCAGCCAGGTAAAACAGATCCATACCACAGTGAGAGAGAACACCCACTCATACGCGTCCCACAGAGCATGCATCCCGTCTCCACTATTTAAATATCTTTACATTTAAATTGTGCCATTGTGACTTTCACAGAGATGCAGTGGTTGTGTGTGTGAATTTGCATATGTTTCTACATACAGGATATATTCAAGCATATGTGTGTAGCGTACAGTTGCTGTATCTTAATTTGATCATCCTGTTGTTGCAGAAATGTCTTCAAAATTTCAGACTTGATTTGCCCTAACGGAAAATGTATCAACCCCTACAAAAAATGTCAATACATTTTATTTTGTAGCAAACTGGCTCAAATGAATGAATCTGTATGTGTGTGGTGATGAAAGACAGAGTAACGATGTGGCTACTGTTGTGGCTGAGTGTTGTGCCTGGCTCTGTCTTGGTTTGCTCTCTGTGAGTCCTCAGGGGGCCGTTATTCCCTCTCCTCAGCTGGATGGGTGAGATGGGGAAGGTTGAGAGAGAGGAGGGACACTTGCCCCTCATTGCCCTTCCATTATACCTGGTTGACCTATTTCACCAAGGAGAGGTGGTAGGGAGGGGGAAGGCTGGGGGCTACAGGGCAAAATCACAGGCTGTGGCAGGTCTCCTGGTGACAATATATACTGTGTAGTGTGACTCTAATGTAGCACTCCCTCCCTCTCCCGCCCTCCCTCCCTCCCTCTCTCGCTCTCTCTTATATACACACCTCCTCCTCCTGCTCTCTACACCCCTCCGTCTTTAGCTCTCTCCCTCCCTCACACACAGACACCTCCTCTTGGCACTCCTCCATCTCCCCATCACCCAACAACATCACCAAGTGTCATTTCCACTTACCAGATCCATTAATGCTTGAGCTGTGAGCACTCAAAGTGTGTGTGTGTGTGTGGTATGTACAACCAGCAGATGTATCATCTTTCAGTATGTCTTATTCAATATCTCCTATCTAAGTAATGCATTAGAATGTTGTTACAACATCAAGCTTGTGTAACAACATTATATTAGTAACAGCATTACATTACAGTAATATCAAATACATGACGTGTTTGGGTACATTAAATGGCTGTAAGAGCGAATTTAGCGTGTGTGTGTAAGTGTGAGTGTGTGTGTTTGTGACAGTAACCCTAACCCAGAGAGCGAGATAGAGGACAATGTATTATCTGACTGGAGGGGCTGTAGTGCTGTTGTTATTATCAGCTTCATAAAGCCTGTAGCAGGTTCCTGCGTGTGTGTGTGTGTGTGTGTGTGTGTGTGTGTGTGTGTGTGTGTGTGTGTGTGTGTGTGTGTGTGTGTGTGTGTGTGTGTGTGTGTGTGTGTGTTCATGTGTCACCCTCTGTCCCCTCCCTTGTGATCCTGACTCTATATTACATCTGCCTTGTCACATGAATTCAGCCATCACACTCCCCCTTCCTCTTCACATATACACACACACACGCCATACTGGATGGCCTCCATTTTGCGAACTCTGACCAAACTTAGCTATTTTGTGATTCTTTTGGCATTTATCTTTACTTTATTTTCACAAAATGTATCCGCTATTATTTCCAATAACCGATAAGAACTTTTGAACGTCAGATCGGCAGTTACTAACCCCAATTCCGGCTTCAATTCTGGCCCAATTTTCAGTTTACTCAAGAGGAAACACCGACGTTATAGAGGCAGGAGAAATTAAGGCGAAGGGAAAGCCGGCAACCTCTTCCTCCATTCTATTGGCCAATATACAGTCATTTGATAGTGAGATCGATGACCCCTGAGAGCGGATTTGCTACCAACGGGACTCTCGTAACGGCAATATTCTCTTCTTTACTGACACATGGTTTTCAGACAAAATAACCCCAATGGCTATCCAAGTCGATAGATTCTCAATTCACCCGAGCGGGCAGGACAGTAGAGTCAGAGACATCGAGAGGGGTAGTTGTTTGCCTCTTTATCAACAACAAATGGTGTGCTGACTCGAGCGCAGTGGAAGTCTCTACCCATTGTTCACCTATCTTGGAATACCTGATGGTCAAATGCCGACCCTTCTACCTCCCGAGGGAGTTTTCAGCAGGTATCATGACTGTTGTATACATTCCACCTCAGGAAAGAAATAGAACAAACTGGCACATACCAAACTATTTTAGGCTATAAACAAGCAGGAAAACTTACATCCGGAGGCTGCCTTTCTTGTCACCACCGATTTTAATTCCACGTCATTATGACACGTGATGCCCAATTTCCATCCTAAGGAAATGCATCGCCGACGTTGTCCCCACAGTGAAGGTTAGCTGCTTCCCCAATCAAAAGCCCTAACACAGAGGTTGGTGCTAAGATTGTGATCAGGACTACCGCACAGGTCTATCACACACTCTTAGAAAAAAGGTTCCTTATATCTCATGCTTCATATATGGAACCTCCTTTTATAGGATTCTTTGATCAGAAACCTAGATGTTCTTCTTCACTTAACCAAAATGGCTCCATATAGAACCCTGCACGATGCCATTTATGATGTATAGCTACTGCTATTAAATAGTCATATTTTGAGCAAAGAATATAATTTAATAAACAATTAAATAATGGACAAAACAATGCCAGCATACTTTTTAGAATTTATTGTTATTTTATGCTAACATAGTTTGGAAATATGCACTGGTGGCCAGGGAGGCATCTCTTTGCTTGAATGATGGCCCACGTCAACTCTGGTTGACTTCTTTACAATGCAATACAATACAATATACTTTGTTTATTAGTTACAGTGAACAACCAAAATGTGTCTTCTGCTCTGTTCTCAAGCCCCCAAACATCAGACCTCACGCATACAGTTGAGAGGAACACAGGTTCAAGCTGCATGCATCCCCCCAGAATGGAGAGCATGTTGTGGGGTTAAGGGACTTGCTCAAGGGCCCAACGGAAGGGGAATGTTTTGAGAATGTGAACCCAGCAGTCCTCCAGTCATCAGATCAATTCTGCTCGGTTTTTGAACCGGCTACCTTTCGGCCACAGGTCCATCTCCTTAGCTGCAGGGCCACCTTTCGGCCACAGGTCCAACTCCTTAGCTGCAGGGCCACCTTTCGGCCACAGGTCCAACTCCTTCGCTGCAGGGCCACCTTTCGGCCACAGGTCCAACTCCTTAGCTGCAGGGCCACCTTTCGGCCACAGGTCCAACTCCTTAGCTGCAGGGCCACCTTTAGGCCACAGGTCCAACTCCTTAGCTGCAGGGCCACTATTCGGCCACAGGTCCAACTCCTTAGCTGCAGGGCCACCTTTCGGCCACAGGTCCAACTCCTTAGCTGCAGGGCCACCTTTAGGCCACAGGTCCAACTCCTTAGCTGCAGGGCCACCTTTTGGCCACAGGTCCAACTCCTTAGCTGCAGGGCCACCTTTCGGCCACAGGTCCAACTCCTTAGCTGCAGGGCCACCTTTCGGCCACAGGTCCAACTCCTTAGCTGCAGGGCCACCTTTAGGCCACAGGTCCAACTCCTTAGCTGCAGGGCCACCTTTAGGCCACAGGTCCAACTCCTTAGCTGCAGGGCCACCTTTCGGCCACAGGTCCAACTCCTTAGCTGCAGGGCCACCTTTCGGCCACAGGTCCAACTCCTTAGCTGCAGGGCCACCTTTCGGCCACAGGTCCAACTCCTTAGCTGCAGGGCCACCTTTAGGCCACAGGTCCAACTCCTTAGCTGCAGGGCCACCTTTCGGCCACAGGTCCAACTCCTTAGCTGCAGGGCCACCTTTAGGCCACAGGTCCAACTCCTTAACTGCAGGGCCACCTGCTTGAGAAGAAGAAAAAAGGAGCCAAAACATGAGTTCATCTTCTACATAGTAATATTATTATTACTATGTGGAAGAACAATTTACATGCAGTTGATGTCAGCAGCAGCCGAAAGAGAGATCCTCTGACAGTGATAGTTCTGGTTTACTGCCAGAATGAGAAAAACATAGATAGTGTTAAAAGTCATGTAATGATTAACTAGGCTATTGAATAACCAATAATTATTATACACAATTTATTATAAATGATTTATGCATACCTCCTCTCAGTCAGCAGCAGTCTTCTAATGGCTTCATGAAACATAAGCTAGTCCCCTCAATTGACTCTTCACTGAAATAAAATAAACAATTAGCTAATTGCCACTGTCGGGCCATAATGTAATGATGTTAATTTTTACAAACATGCTCAAATTCTAATTACGTTTCAACTTTATTTATCTAGCCTACAGTTTATCATATGACTTTGTCTTCATATATTTGAATAAAATGATCAACTTTGCTTACCTTAATAAATGTAAAAGTAACGTGATTATTGTTAGTCTTCTTGCAAGTTGGTTCAATCCACCGTCCTTTTGCTTCGTCATGCTGGAATGGATTGGCAGTTGGTTTTTGAATCGGAATGGCATTAACATTTTGAATTAATCCATCCAAAAGGTTCAATAGAGAACCCCCTTTTTGCCTAAGAGTGTATGCTTTTATTAAACCCATTATTTCCTCTTGCTTCTGGCTAGCATTTAGTTTGCAACAGGACAGGTTTGTATGAACCTTGCTGTTTGCCACTCAGACCTCCGCAAAAATGTTGCAAAATATGAATTCAATCTTCCCCTTGCCGTAGAGAGCTAATGGTGTCGGAAGTTTGCTTACCATTTTTCTGAACAGGTGAGTATCATTAATACAGATATACATGTCAAATGAAAACAACTAAAACAAATTATAATGGAATGTTAGCTGTCCTTTCAGAGTTTGATGTGACTGGGTTAGCTTTGTTAGCTGTCCTTTCAGAGTTTGATGTGACTGGGTTAGCTTTGTTAGCTGTCCTTTCAGAGTTTGATGTGACTGGGTTAGCTTTGTTAGCTGTCCTTTCAGAGTTTGATGTGACTGGGTTAGCTTTGTTAGCTGTCCTTTCAGAGTTTGATGTGACTGGGTTAGCTTTGTTAGCTGTCCTTTCAGAGTTTGATGTGACTGGGTTAGCTTTGTTAGCTGTCCTTTCAGAGTTTGATGTGACTGGGTTAGCTTTGTTAGCTGTCCTTTCAGAGTTTGATGTGACTGGGGTTAGCTTTGTTAGCTGTCCTTTCAGAGTTTGATGTGACTGGGTTAGCTTTGTTAGCTGTCCTTTCAGAGTTTGATGTGACTGGGTTAGCTTTGTTAGCTGTCCTTTCAGAGTTTGATGTGACTGGGTTAGCTTTGTTAGCTGTTGATTTCTAAAATCCTTATTACACCCTGGGGTAGGGATAGAACCAAAAGGTTCTATATAGAACCCTAAAGACAACCCTGAGGCTACGGCTGAGGACAGGAACAAGTACAAGAAGTCCCGCCCCAACCTCCAACATCAAACAAGAAAAAGGACAATATAGTAATAAGTTGGAATCATACTACACGTGCTCCGACGCCGCCACATGTGTCAGGGGTTATTAGTACATTACGGATTACAAAAGAAGACCCAGCCGTGATCTGCCCAACGATGCCTCTCTTCCAGATGAACACAAAGCATTTTATGCACGCTTCGACAGTAACAACACCATACCTTGTGCGAGGACCCACACCGACCCAGAGGACTGGGTGAACTCTCTCCGAGGCCGACGTGAGTAAGGTCTTTAATCAGGTCAACACTCGCAAGGCCGAAGGGCCAGATGGTATTTCAGAGTGTGTGCAGATCAGCTGGCAGGCATAATCACTGTAATTTTCAACCTCTCCTTGTCCCAGTCTGTAAACCCCACGTCCTAAGATGACTACCATCCTTCCTGTTCTCAAAAACACTAAGGCATCATGCCACAATGACTACCGCCCTGTAGAGCTCACATCTGTAATCACAAAGTGCTTTGAAAGTCTGGATATGGCACACATCAACTCCATCATCCCAATTTGCATATCGCCCCAATCTCAATTGTACTCCACATTGCCCTCATCCACCTAGATAAGAGGAACACCTATGTGAGAATGCTGTTCATTGACTACAGCTCAGCGTTCCACACCATTGTCCCCTCCAAGCTCGTCACAAAACTTTGGACCCTGGGACTGAACACCTCCCTCTGAAACTGGATCCTGGACTTCCTGATAGGCTGACCCCAGGTGGTTAGGGTAGGCAACATTACCTCCACCATGCTGACCCTCAACGTAGGGGCCCCACAAGGGTCTGTGCTTAGTCCTGCCCTGTATTCCCTGCTCACTCACGACTGCGTGGCCAGGCATGACTCTAACACCACCATCAGGTTTGTTGACGAGCATTCCCACATCCACATTGACAGGTCTGCAGTGGGGTGGGTCAAGAGCTTCAAGTTCCTCGTGTCCAAATTACTAAGGATTTAAATTGGTTCCCTCACACACGCACAGTTGTGAAGAAGGCGCGACAGTGCATCTTCCCTCTCTGGAGGTTGAAAAGGTTTGGCATGGGCCCTCAAATCCTCGAACAGTTCTACAGCTGCACCATTGACAGCATCTTGACTGGCTGCATCACTGCTTGGTACTGTATGGCAACAGCACCGCCCTCAACCGCATGTCGCTACAGAGGGTGGTACGGACAGCCCAGTACATTACTGGGGTCAAGCTCCTTGCCATCCAGGACCTCTATATCAGGCAGTGTGGAAGGAAGGCTAAAGACTCCAGCCACCCAAACCATATATGCAATGCAAGCGGTACCTGTGCATCAAGTCTGACACCAACAGGCTCCTGAACAGCTTCTATCCCCAAGCCATTAGATAGCTAAATAGCTAACAGAATGGCTACATGGACTATCTGAGTTGACCCTTTGTATATTTTGTATTCTCTATGCACACCCACAGGACTCTACACACTCACAGAGCTCTGCACACTCACAGGACTCTACACAATCACAGGACTCTGCACACTCACAGGACTCTACACACTCACAGGACTCTACACACTCACATGACTCTACACACTCACAGGACTCTGCACACTCACAGGACTCTTCACACTCACAGGATTCTACACACTCACAGGACTCTACACACTCACAGGACTCTACAAACTCACAGGACTCTACACACTCACGCACACGGACACTCCAACACACACATGACATGCACACACATTTATACTGACTCTACACACTCACAGGACTCTACACACTCACAGGACTCTACACACTCACAGGACTCTACACACTCACATAACTCTGCACACTCACATGACTCTACACAATCACAGGACTCTGCACACTCACAGGACTCTACACACTCACAGGACTCTACACACTCACAGGACTCTACACACTCACAGGACTCTACACACTCACAGGACTCTACACCCTCACAGGACTCTACACACTCACAGGACTCTGCACACTCACAGGACTCTGCACACTCACAGGACTCTTCACACTCACAGGACTCTACACACTCACAGGACTCTACACACTCACAGGACTCTGCAAACTCACAGGACTCTACACACTCACGCACACAGACACTCCAACACACACATGACATGCACACACATTTATACTGACTCTACACACTCACAGGACTCTACACACTCACAGGACTCTACACACTCACAGGACTCTACACACTCACAGGACTCTACACATTCACAGGACTCTACACACTCACAGGACTCTACACACTCACGCACACGGACACTCCAACAGGACTGACTGCACACTTTACGCTCTACACACTCACAGGACTCTACACACTCACAGGACTCTACACACTCACAGGACTCTGCAAACTCACAGGACTCACACACTTATACTGACTCTACACACTCACAGGACTCTACACACTCACAGGACTCTACACACTCACAGGACTCTACACACTCACAGGACTCTACACACTCACAGGACTCTACACACTCACAGGACTCTACACACTCACGCACACGGACACTCCAACACACACATGACATGCACACACATTTATACTGACTCTACACACTCACAGGACTCTACACACTCACAGGACTCTACACACTCACAGGACTCTGCAAACTCACAGGACTCTACACACTCACGCACACAGGACTCTCCAACACACACATGACATGCACACACATTTATACTGACTCTACACACTCACAGGACTCTACACACTCACAGGACTCTACACACTCACAGGACTCTACACACTCACACACTCACAGGACTCTACACACTCACAGGACTCTAACACACACAGGACACACACTCACATTTATACTTTGACTCTACACACTCACAGCACACACATTTCTATACTGACTCTACACACAGGACATCACAGGACTCTACACACTCACAGGACTCTACACACTCACACATTTATACTGGACTCTACACACTCACATGACTCTACACACTCACAGGACTCTACACACTCACAGGACTCTACACACTCACAGGACTCTACACACTCACAGGACACTGCACACACATGACATGCACACACATTATACTGACTCACAGACTCTACACACTCACAGGACTCTACACACTCACAGGACTCTCCAACACTCATGCACACACATTTATACTGACTCTACACACTCACAGGACTCTACACACTCACAGGACTCTACAACACTCACATGACTCTGCACACTTTATACTGACTCTACACACTCACAGGACTCTACACACTCACAGGACTCTACACACTCACAGACTCTCCAACACACTGACAGGACTCTACACACTCACAGGACTCTACACACTCACTACACACACACATGACAGGACTCTACACACTCACAGGACTCTACACACTCTACTCTACACACTCACAGGACTCTACACACTCACAGGACTCTACACACTCACAGGACTCTACACACTCACAGGACTCTACACACTCACGCACACGGACACTCCAACACACACATGACATGCACACACATTTATACTGACTCTACACACTCACAGGACTCTACACACTCACAGGACTCTACACACTCACAGGACTCTGCAAACTCACAGGACTCTACACACTCACAGGACTCTACACACTCTACACACTCACGCACACGGACACTCCAACACACATGACATGCACACACATTTATACTGACTCTACACACTCACAGGACTCTACACACTCACAGGACTCTACACACTCACAGGACTCTGCACTCACACTCACAGGACTCTGCACATTCACAGGACTCTACACACTCACAGGACTCTACACACTCACGCACACGGACACTCCAACTCACACATGACATCTACACACATTTATAGGACTCTACACACTCACAGGACTCTACACGCTCACAGGACTCTACACACTCACAGGACTCTGCAAACTCACAGGACTCTACACACTCACAGGACTCTACACACTCACAGGACTCTACACACTCACGCACACGGACACTCCAACACACACATGACATGCACACACATTTATACTGACTCTACACACTCACAGGACTCTCTACACACTCACAGGACTCTGCAAACTCACAGGACTCTACACACTCACAGGACTCTGCAAACTCACACAGACTCTACACACTCACAGGACTCTGCAAACTCACAGGACTCTACACACTCACAGGACTCTACACACTCACAGGACTCTACACACTCACAGGACTCTGCAAACTCACAGGACTCACACACTTTACAGGACTCTACACACTCACAGGACTCTGCAAACTCACAGGACTCTACACACTCACAGGACTCTACACACTCACAGGACTCTACACACTCACGCACACGGACACTCCAACACACACATGACATGACACACACATTTATACTGACTCTACACACTCACTCAGGACTCTACACACTCACACTCACACAGGACTCTACACACTCACAGGACTCTGCAAACTCACAGGACTCTACACACTCACGCACACGGACACTCCAACACACACATGACATGCACACACATTTATACTGACTCTACACACTCACAGGACTCTACACACTCACAGGACTCTACACACTCACAGGACTCTGCAAACTCACAGGACTCTACACACTCACAGGACACTCCAACACACACATGACATGCACACACATTTATACTGACTCTACACACTCACAGGACTCTGCAAACTCACAGGACTCTACACACTCACTCTAGGACTCTACTCACAAACTCACAGGACTCTACACACTCACTCTGCAAACTCACAGGACTCTACACACTCACAGGACTCTACACACTCACAGGACTCTGCAAACTCACAGGACTCTACACACTCACAGGACTCTACACACTCACAGGACTCTACACACTCACGCACACGGACACTCCAACACACACATGACATGCACACACATTTATACTGACTCTACACACTCACAGGACTCTACACACTCACAGGACTCTACACACTCACAGGACTCTGCAAACTCACAGGACTCTACACACTCACAGGACTCTGCAAACTCACAGGACTCTACACACTCACAGGACTCTACACACTCACAGGACTCTGCAAACTCACAGGACTCTACACACTCACAGGACTCTGCAAACTCACAGGACTCTACACACTCACAGGACTCTACACACTCACAGGACTCTGCAAACTCACAGGACTCTACACACTCACAGGACTCTACACACTCACAGGACTCTACACACTCACGCACACGGACACTCCAACACACACATGACATGCACACACATTTATACTGACTCTACACACTCACAGGACTCTACACACTCACAGGACTCTACACACTCACAGGACTCTGCAAACTCACAGGACTCTACACACTCACGCACACGGACACTCCAACACACACATGACATGCACACACATTTATACTGACTCTACACACTCACAGGACTCTACACACTCACAGGACTCTACACACTCACAGGACTCTGCAAACTCACAGGACTCTACACACTCACGCACACGGACACTCCAACACACACATGACATGCACACACATTTATACTGACTCTACACACTCACAGGACTCTACACACTCACAGGACTCTACACACTCACAGGACTCTGCAAACTCACAGGACTCTACACACTCACGCACACGGACACTCCAACACACACATGACATGCACACACATTTATACTGACTCTACACACTCACAGGACTCTGCAAACTCACAGGACTCTACACACTCACAGGACTCTACACACTCACAGGACTCTGCAAACTCACAGGACTCTACACACTCACAGGACTCTGCAAACTCACAGGACTCTACACACTCACAGGACTCTACACACTCACAGGACTCTGCAAACTCACAGGACTCTAACACTCACAGGACTCTACACACTCACAGGACTCACAGGACTCTACACACTCACGCACACGGACACTCCAACACACACATGACATGCACACACATTTATACTGACTCTACACACTCACAGGACTCTACACACTCACAGGACTCTACACACTCACAGGACTCTGCAAACTCACAGGACTCTACACACTCACGCACACGGACACTCCAACACACACATGACATGCACACACATTTATACTGACTCTACACACTCACAGGACTCTACACACTCACAGGACTCTACACACTCACAGGACTCTGCAAACTCACAGGACTCTACACACTCACGCACACGGACACTCCAACACACACATGACATGCACACACATTTATACTGACTCTACACACTCACAGGACTCTGCAAACTCACAGGACTCTACACACTCACAGGACTCTACACACTCACAGGACTCTGCAAACTCACAGGACTCTACACACTCACAGGACTCTGCAAACTCACAGGACTCTACACACTCACAGGACTCTACACACTCACAGGACTCTGCAAACTCACAGGACTCTACACACTCACAGGACTCTACACACTCACAGGACTCTACACACTCACACACTCCAACACACACATGACATGCACACACATTTATACTGACTCACACTCACAGGACTCTACACTCATACACACTCACAGGACTCTACACACTCTACACACTCACGCACACGGACACTCCAACACACACATGACATGCACACACATTTATACTGACTCTACACACTCACAGGACTCTACACACTCACACTCTACACACTCACAGGACTCTGCAAACTCACAGGACTCTACACACTCACGCATGCACACACATTTATACTGACTCTACTCACAACTCACAAACATGACTCTGCACACTCACAGGACTCTATTCTACACTCACAGGACTCTACACACTCACAGGACTCTACACACTCACAGGACTCTACACACTCACAGGACTCTAGGACTCTACAAACTCACAGGACTCTACACACTCACAGGACTCTGCAAACTCACAGGACTCTACACACTCAGGACTCTGCACACTCTACACTGCACACACATGACATTTATACTGACTCTACACACTCACAGGACTCTACACACTCACAGGACTCTACACACTCACAGGACTCTTTATACTGACTCTACACACTCACAGGACTCTACACACTCACAGGACTCTACACACTCACGCAGGACAAACTCCAACATGCACACACATGACTCTGCACACTCACATTTATACTGGACTCTACACACTCACAGGACTCTACACACTCACAGGACTCTACACACTCACAGGACTCTGCAAACTCACAGGACTCTACACACTCACAGCAAACTCACAGGACTCTACACACTCACAGGACTCTACACACTCACAGGACTCTACACACTCACAGGACTCTGCAAACTCACAGGACTCTACACACATGCACACAAACCCACATTGTAAGGTTCTGGGCTTATTTTCTTAGTCAACCTTGTTTTCTTTGTTCTTGAACGTAGTCCTGTCTTTCATTTTTGTTAATTGATTTCACCTGTGTCAGTTACTCACCTAGTCTCATCAGCTCCCTATTTAGTTCAGTTCATTCTGTTTGTGCCTTTGTGAGGTATTGTTTGTTTTGACTCTACTAAGCCTTTTCCTTGCTCGGCTGTTATAGCCTTCAGTCCCAATTTTGATTCACCTTCCTGCTTGCCTACCTGTGTTTGATCATTGCCTGCCTGTGACCACGATTCCTGCGAAGGCGAAACAAACACCTGCCGCGCTCTGCGCATGAATCTACACCTTTTCTCCCTAAGTGTTCATGACACACATGCGATCATCTATGCTGCTGTTATTCTGTTTATAATATGTCCTGATGCCTAGTCACCTTACCCCTATACATATCTCCCTCTATCACTCCAGTATCCGTGCACATTGTAAATATGGTACTAGAACTGACCGTGTAATATACTGTAGCTTCTTACGTTCTCATGTGTTTGTTCTACCTTGTGTTATTTTTAGTGCTACATTGATATTGATTACTGCATTTTTGGTTTTGGAGCCGGCAAGAAAGGCATTTCATTGCACACAACATTAAAATGTTACGTTTGAAACACACACTCTCTCGGCTCTTGCTCTTGCGCTCTCTCTCACTCACTCACCAAAGCCAAACACCATTATGTTGTCATCCAGAATCACATGTATTTATTTTCCAAGCTATAGCATACCGTATTTTAAAGGAACAAATACTTTGGTCTACTTCATGTTTTCATTTTTTTGCCATAGAAAAAATATTATGATACTGGTGTTGCCACAGCCTATTCATTTCATCTGGAAAGAGATGGGACAGAGAGGAGAGGGTAACCATCCTGCTTTTATGGGATGTGGGGGGCTCAGTGAAATGAGGGAGGAGACGAGGGAGGGGGGGATTTAGTACTGTATGCCTTTTCATGGTTCCTCTCCCACAGAGCTGAGAGACAGGGAGATGGGATGTTAGGAAAAATAGGGACTAGTGTGTGTGTGTGTGCGCCTGCACCAAGTGTGTGTAAGACTCAGGGGAGCACCCTTAGCAGCCAGACTCATTGACAGATAGGCAGAATAAACTGTTCACGGGGGACACTGTCTCACACATGGCACACTTACCGCCTTTAGAGTCCATCAGCTAAAAAGCTGCCAGGCGTGTGTGTGTGTGTGTCTCAATAGTTGGTTTTGTTTTGTGTGTGTCTTCATGTGTGGGTCTGTTTTGTGCGTGTGTGTGTGTGTGTGCACTGCACATGTTTGTGTGCATTTGCATGCGTGCATGTGTATATGTGTGCCTCCTAGTAAACACTGCGGTGGTCCCTCGAAACTCTTTCCTGTAGCTCCCCTGTCTGTCTTGTGAGTATGACACATTGAACATGGCAGGTTGACAGGGTAATTCTCCTGTCTAGCTGTTGTTTTGCCTTGGTAATTATCATCAACATCCATTCCACTCAGATTAGCACTGTGTGTAATGGATGTACAATATGTATGCCCTTTCCAACTTCACCCTTCTCTGTGTGTGTGTGTGTGTGTGTGTGTGTGTGTGTGTGTGTGTGTGTGTGTGTGTGTGTGTGTGTGTGTGTGTGTGTGTGTGTGTGTGTGTGTGTGTGTGTGTGTGTGTGTGTGTGTGTGTGTGTGAGAAAGAGTCCATGAATGAAAAAGGCTGCTGCTTATATGCATATGTTTGTAACGTAGCCCACTTTTGTCTATGTGTGTGTGTGTGTGTGTGTATGTGTGTATGTGTGTGTGTATTCCCTCTTCTCTTCTCTCCTTTGTGTGATTGTTCCTATTAAGCTGCTGTTCTCATCTCTTCACGGGGTCATGATTGATGTGGGGTCTGAATTGGTCATTTTGTAATTTTCTCAGATGTTATGATAAGGTATAGTGTACACTCCTGCCCTCGTGGGCATGACCCTGAATACTAAAGAGTGACTGAGGACAGAGGGAGGAAACCTAGCAGACTGTTTCTGGATTTCAGGAGAATATTAATAGTTGAATTACAAAAGTCCAAGACACAGAGCCTCATTAAAAGGATGAGTCAGAATTCAGTCTTTTCACAAAACAATTATGCCAGCACTACAGACCATGCCCTGAAAGAACACATTAGAGAAATGGCATAGCTATTATGGTGGGGTGTCAGAACATATGATTAGAGCAGTGTATCTTGTGACCTGAACGTGTTTGTGAAACTGATTATGCCTGGTGATAGGAATGCACGATATGGTCAAATAATCTAATTGCGTTTTTTTACTACCAAATATTGCCATTGCGATTTGATTTAGATCAAAACACTTGGGTGAACTGTTGGAATCATAGAAATAAAATTAGTATTTATGATTCTATGGTTGCTGTGGTTTGGCATGACAGATCCTCGGAGCTCACAGCCTCACCAGACTGCGGGGCTACCTGAGAGACCGGCCCATTCAACATCACCAGCTGTCATCATAGGCAGCTCTATGGTGAGAAACATCTCGGTCTCCAAGGCAAAAACCCTGTGCTACCCAGGCGCACGAGTACAGGACATAACAAGGCTGCTTCTGACTGTTCTACCACCGATGCCGGGAGCTGACATTGCTGTAGTCCGTGTGGGGTCAAACAACATTAGGTGGGCTAACTCGGAACATTTGAAGATGGATTTTAAAGAACTGATTTTAGCATTAAAAGACTCCAAAAAACTGCTCATTTCAGGTCCGGTACCATCGTTGTGCCGCGGGTGTGAAAGATTCAGCAGCCTGCTGGCATTACACATCTGGCTAAAAGACGACTGTAGCTCTGCTGGAGTCACTTTTATTGATAACTTTGACACCTTCTGGAAACAGAAAATACTCTACAGGAATGATGGAGTCCATCAAAATCATCTTGGCTCCTGGATGCTGTCATACATTTCAAGGCTGTGTTGAAACAATGACTTGTAAATGATCCAAGACCTGCTCAGTTAATCCCTACCATTGTGACACTGAGCCGTCATAATGCTGCATCAAATGTACATTTGCAAACACAATGTAAGTAATTTAATTTATGTACCCCTAATTTATGTACCCCACAATGTAAGTAATTTAATTTATGTACCCCAATTTATGCACCGAATACATCTATTTATCCTACAGCTATTGTAAGCAGTAATCATGAGCCTATAAACCAGAGTTACACTGTTAGCACTGAGGCGGTGTGCAATAGTAGGAAGACCACTCAGCTCCAATGTAAATAACACAAGTAAGACTACCTCTGATAAGCTTCCCACTAAAAATAGCCCATATTAACGTATGTAACCTAAGAAACAAGGTCCATGAAGTCAATAACTTACTTGTATCAGATGACATTCATCTCTGAAACTCACGTAGATAATACCTTTGATGATACAGTGGTATCAATGCATGGTTATAACATCTACCGAAGACAGAAATACCAACAGTCTATATTCAGAATCACATTCCTGTAAATCTTAGAGACAATCTAATGGTAAATACTGTTGAAGCAATATGGGGCGGCAGGGTAGCCTAGTGGTTAGAGAGTTGGACTAGTAACCGAAAAGTTGCAAGTTCATATTCCCGAGCTGACAAGGTACAAATCTGTCGTTCTGCCCCTGAACAGGCAGTTAACCCACTGTTCCTAGGCCGTCATTGAAAATAAGAATTTGTTCTTAACTGACTTGCCTAGTTAAATAAAGGTCAAAATAAATAAATATGTCTAAAGGTTCATCTGCCTCACCTAAAGCCCATTCTTCAAAAATGTACAAAAGAACAAAAGTGGGTACAAAACCAGTCGCACACCAACACAATACATGCACATCACATACAAACAAACAATCTCTGACAAGGACATGAGGGGAAACAGAGGGTAAAATACACAACATGTAATTGATGGGATTGGAACCAGGTGTGAAGACAAGACAAAACCAATGGAAAATGAAAAATGGATCAGTGATGGCTAGAAGGCCAGTGACGTCGACCGCCGAACAAGGAGAGGGACCGAAGTCGTGCATTCAAACTGTAACCAGTGCCTGCAATGTGGATCAGGTTGTCAGTCAACCTACCAGGGTAGTTACAAGCAGCAGAGGAATTAAATCAACAACATGTATTGATCACATCTTTACTAACGCTGCAGATATTTGCTTTAAAACAGTATCCAAACCCGTAGGATGTAGTGATCACAATGTAATATCTAGGACAACCAAAGTTCCAAAGGCTGGGCCTAATATAATATTCTATGTTGATGATGTAAAGAATATTTGCTGGTCTGTGGTGTGTAGTGAGGAGAAACCAGATGCCGCACTTGATGTATTTATGAAACTACTTATTCCAGTGTGTGTGTACATGGGTATATGTGTGTGAGTGTACTGTATGTGTGTTCCTCAGACCTCTCTGTATTGGTCATCCTGCTGCTCTGGGCCAATTAGAGTGCTGTGTGGTCTGCCTGCAGCCATTGGGCACAGCCAGGGGTCAGAGAGTGTGACACGTCTCCTCTGACAGCCTCCGATTTGCTTGGCAGCCCGCGCCGGGGTAGGGTGCTGCCCCCGTCCGCCCCTTGGCACCCAGGGATTTGACATGTGACAAGAGGAGACAGGGGCAGCAGGGGCACCAGAGTGTCTGGACGGTACAGGGGCTACAGCAATTATTAGGGCCAAGGACTAGTCAAGGCCTGGACCCTCTATCTGTCAACAGTGGAGGGGTCCTAAAACAGTAAGCCTAGTGGTTACTGTACGTGTGGGTGGTGTTCATTATTTGAGAATGTTCCCATTCAAAGAAAGAGATATAATCTCATCCATGTCATTTAGGCAGTGTCAGATAGGCTGGTTACCTCTGTAGTGAGAGAGCAACCTAACCTGCTGTGAACTGTAGATGGTGTACACCACACTAGGTGTTTTATTAGGGGTTGAGAGGGAGACCTGTAGAGTGAGATTATTTGGCTTTGGCTGCCCTCCTGTAGAGTGTCAGTAAGGGGCTTCACCTGGGGCTCTACACAGTACCTCCTAATATCCATCCTCTTCCTCCCACTCTCTCTCTCAGACTGATGGCTGTGCCGCACAGCGCCACATCGTAAATTAGTCCCGGGTGGTGACACAGTGCTTTCTGGGTAATTTGGACAATGGGGCGTTTGACAGCTCACCCATCACAACTACAGTGCCCCAGGGAGCCACTACTCCTCTTGAGCTTTTCTCTTCCCCCTTCCTCTCCTCCCCCTTCCTGTCCTCCCCCTTCCTCTCCTCTCTCACCACTGATGGAGCGACTCTCTAAGTAGCAGCATCATTCTCCAATCAAGCACCAAAATGTATTTTCATCTAGGAGAGAGCAAAGGAAGGAGAGGAGAGAGTGATGCGGCGCAGAAAGATAGATGAGGAGAGAGGGAGCTGCAGTAGAGAGAGGAAAGAAGTAGCTGCAGTAGAGATAGGAAAGAGGGAGCTGCAGTAGAGAGAGGAAAGAGGTAGCTGCAGTAGAGACAGGAGAGAGGGAGCTGCAGTAGAGAGAGGAAAGAGGTAGCTGCAGTAGAGAGAGGAAAGAGGGAGCTGCAGTAGAGAGAGGAAAGAGGTAGCTGCAGTAGAGAGAGGAAAGAGGGAGCTGCAGTAGAGAGAGGAAAGAGGTAGCTGCAGTAGAGAGAGGAAAGAGGGAGCTACAGTAGAGAGACAAAAGAGGGAGCTGCAGTAGAGAGAGGAAAGAGGGAGCTGCAGTAGAGAGAGGAAAGAGGGAGCTACAGTAGAGAGACGAAAGAGGGAGCTGCAGTAGAAAGACGAAAGAGGGAGCTGCAGTAGAGAGACGAAATAGGGAGCTGCAGTAGAGAGAGGAAAGAGGGAGCTGCAGTAGAGAGAGGAAAGAGGGAGCTGCAGTAGAGAGACGAAAGAGGGAGCTGCAGTAGAGAGAGGAAAGAGGGAGCTACAGTAGAGAGATGAAAGAGGGAGCTGCAGTAGAGAGAGGAAAGAGGGAGCTGCAGTAGAGAGACGAAAGAGGGAGCTGCAGTAGAGAGACGAAAGAGGGAGCTACAGTAGAGAGACGAAAGAGGAAGCTACAGTAGAGAGAGGAAAGAGGGAGCTACAGTAGAGAGAGGAAAGAGAGAGCTACAGTAGAGAGAGGAAAGAGAGAGCTACAGTAGAGAGAGGAAAGAGGGAGCTGCAGTAGAGAGACGAAAGAGGGAGCTACAGTAGAGAGAGGAAAGAGGGAGCTACAGTAGAGAGGAAAGAGGGAGCTACAGTAGAGAGGAAAGAGGGAGCTACAGTAGAGAGAGGAAAGAGGGAGCTACAGTAGAGAGGAAAGAGGGAGCTACAGTAGAGAGAGGAAAGAGGGAGCTACAGTAGAGAGGAAAGAGGGAGCTACAGTAGAGAGAGGAAAGAGGGAACTACAGTAGAGAGAGGAAAGAGGGAGCTACAGTAGAGAGAGGAAAGAGGGAGCTACAGTAGAGAGACGAAAGAGGGAGCTACAGTAGAGAGAGGAAAGAGGGAGCTACAGTAGAGAGGAAAGAGGGAGCTACAGTAGAGAGGAAAGAGGGAGCTACAGTAGAGAGGAAAGAGGGAGCTACAGTAGAGAGAGGAAAGAGGGAACTACAGTAGAGAGAGGAAAGAGGGAGCTACAGTAGAGAGGAAAGAGGGAGCTACAGGAGCTACAGTAGAGAGAGAAAAGAGGGAGCTACAGTAGAGAGAGGAAAGAGGGAGCTACAGTAGAGAGAGGAAAGAGGGAGCTACAGTAGAGAGGAAAGAGGGAGCTACAGTAGAGAGAGGAAAGAGGGAGCTACAGTAGAGAGAGGAAAGAGGGAGCTACAGTAGAGAGAGGAAAGAGGGAGCTACAGTAGAGAGAGGAAAGAGGATGGTAAGGAAAAAGGGGAAGAAAATGAGAGGAGAGGGAAACATGTTTCTATAAATGTATGATCAGCAGTATCACTCATTCCAGAAGAACACATAAACACCATTAAATGCAAATCTCACTTTTTGAAAACTGTCAACATATTTCCAATATTTCCTGTAAACCAGAATAATTCTGACCTTGTAACAAATCAGTTGAATGCATCAAACCAGCGTTATCTATCTAGAGTTTTGCAGACGGGTTGGAGTGAGTTTTTTGTGCCACCTCTTGCTTATGCACATAGCCTTTGTATTCCCGCTGCAGTACAGTGAGCCTCCGTTTCCATGACACCCTGGGAATTAATTTCCTCAGAATACAGAATTAAACCTCAGAAAGATTCCCTCTCTTTTCTAACCTGCAGCATATTTTTCTTTGCTGTATTTCATATAGGGAGGCAGTGTATTGGACTGTATTTTATAGGAACTACCTGTGCTGGTTCAGGATCATTCTTCCTGTCTCTCCCTGTGTTCTTCTCTGTGGCGTATGGTCCCATCAGGGCTGAGGAAGGACCCAGTAATGAAATGAGGGAGTGGCTCTGTGTGTCTCGGCCTTCCAGTGTCCTCCTGCCAGTCTCTGTCTCTCTGTATGTCTGTCTGTAATAATAATAATAATGGTAGGTGCTTATATTCACAATCCCGAGATGGCATAGCAGTTCAGACGTCTTTTGTCCTCGTCTTTTCGTGTCCTGTATATATATATATTTACAACTTTTTTTTCACATACATTTTATTTTTATTTTCCATCAACTCATCTTCAAAACACTCTCCTGCAACCCGCCTCACCAATTTATACTTATAAATAAGTATTATTTACCTGAAATCTGCAATCCTCCAAGAAGCTAGCCAGAAGCTAGCCAGAAACTCCAAGAAGCTAGCCAGAAACTAACCAGAAGCTAGCCAGGAGCTAGCTAGAAGCTAATCAGAAGCTAGTTCAGAAGCTAGTTAGCTTCTTTACTGGCAAATCGTTAGTATTCAGCTAACCACGGTTTGTGGTCATCAGCTATCCTTTAGCTCGAAAATCTATCGGCAGTTTTGTACAGCGCAGCTCGGAACGGAACATACCGGACCAATTTTTCTCTCCATGTCCTTGGATTTCAACTGCTCTCTGGACATTCATTCCCGGATCTCACAGCTAGCTAGCTGCTATCCGTGTGTCTATCTGCTCTCGTCGATTCCGGAGCAAACATCAATTACTGCGGAGCTAGCCAGCTCCGTCAATCACTCCTGAGCTAAGTCAATCACTCCTGGGCTGCAGTCACCTATCCGGACCCGTTTTACTGTCTACGCGGAGCCCCACCGGGCCTTCACAACCGGACTGCCGACATTATCTACCCGAAGGAGATCCGGCTGGCTCCTCCGTCGCGACGTTACCTGAACGCCCATCTGCGGCCTGCTAACCGTTAGCTGTCTTACCGGCTGCTCTCAGAATAGACAATCGGACAATTTATTTATTTTTATTATTATTATATTTCTTCTTGGGCCTCTATAACTATATCTATTTTTTTTTGTGTGATTTGGACTAATCCCCTCTACCACACGGAACCCCACTAATCTACTGACGGAACGCAAGAGGTGGATAACAACAGACCTCCATCCTATGCTAGCTTGCTACCGATGTCCTGGCTAGCTGTCTAAATCGCCGTGACCCCCAAACCAACCACTCCTCTCACTGGACTCTTTTGATCACTCGACTAAGCATGCCTCTCCTTAATGTCAATATGTGTTGTCCATTGCTGTTCTGGTTAGTGTTTATTGGCTTATTTCACTGTAGAGCCTCTAGTCCTGCTCACTATACCTTATCCAATTTATTAGTTCCACCACCCACACATGCAATGACATCTCCTGGTTTCAATGATGTTTCTAGAGACAATATCTCTCTCTTCATCACTCAATACCTAGGTTTACCTCCACTCTATTCACATCCTACCATACTTTTGTCTGTACATTATACCTTGATGCTATTTTATCGCCCCCAGAAACCTCCTTTTACTCTCTGTTCCAGACGTTCTAGACGACCAATTCTTATTGCTTTTAACCGTACCCTTATTCTTCTCCTCCTATGTTCCTCTGGTGATGTAGAGGTGAATCCAGGCCCTACAGTGCCTAGCTCCACTCCTATTCCCCAGGCGTTCTCTTTTGATGACTTCTGTAACCGTAATAGCCTTGTTTTCATGCATGTTAACATTAGAAGCCTCCTCCCTAAGTTTGTTCTATTCACTGCTTTAGCACACTCTGCCAACCCGGATGTTCTAGCTGTGTCTGAATCCTGGCTTAGGAAGACCACCAAAAATTCTGAAATTTTAATTCCAAATTACAACATTTTCAGACAAGATAGAACTGCCAAAGGGGGCGGTGATGCAATCTACTGCAAAGATAGCCTGCAGAGTTCTGTCCTACTATCCAGGTCTGTACCCAAACAATTTGAACTTCTACTTTTAAAAATCCACCCCTCTAAAAACAAGTCTCTCACCGTTGCCGCCTGCTATAGACCACCCTCTGCCCCCAGCTGTGCTCTGGACACCATATGTGAACTGATTGCCCCCCATCTATCTTCAGAGCTCGTGCTGCTAGGCGACCTAAACTGGAACATGCTTAACACCCCAGCCATCCTACAATCTAAACTTGATGCCCTCAATCTCACTCAAATTATCAATGAACCTACCAGGTACCTCCCCAAAGCCTTAAACACGGGCACCCTCATAGATATCATCCTAACCAACTTGCCCTCTAAATACACCTCTGCTGTCTTCAACCAAGATCTCAGCTGAAACACTCAAATCTCTGAAATCTCAGCTGATCTCCCTGAAACACTTCAGCGAGCAGGCCTTTTTTAATCGACCTGGCTGGGGTATCCTGGAAGGATATTGATCTCATCCCGTCAGTAGAGGATGCCTGGATATTCTTTAAAAATGCCTTCCTAACCATCTTAAATAAACATGCCCCATTCAAGAAATTTAGAACCAGGAACAGATATAGCCCTTGGTTCTCCCCAGACCTGACTGCCCTTAACCAACATAAAAACATCCTATGGCGTTCTGCATTAGCATCGAACAGCCCCCGTGATATGCAGCTGTTCAGGGAAGCTAGAAACCGTTATACACAGGCAGTTAGAAAAGCCAAGGCTAGCTTTTTCAAGCATAAATTTGCTTCCTGCAACACTAACTCAAAAAAGTTATGGGACACTGTAAAGTCCATGGAGAATAAGAACACATCCTCCCAGCTGCCCACTGCACTGAAGATAGGAAACACTGTCACCACTGATAAATCCACCATAATTGAGAATTTCAATAAGCATTTTTCTACGGCTGGCCATGCTTTCCACCTGGCTACTCCTACCCCGGTCAACAGCACTGCACCCCCAACAGCAACTCACCCAAGCCTTCCCCATTTCTCCTTCTCCCAAATCCATTCAGCTGATTTTCTGAAAAAGCTGAAAAATCTGGACCCCTACAAATCAGCCGGGCTAGACAATCTGGACCCTTTCTTTCTAAAATGATCTGCCGAAATTGTTGCCACCCCTATTACTAGCCTGTTCAACCTCTCTTTCGTGTCGTCTGAGATTCCCAAAGATTGGAAAGCAGCTGCGGTCATCCCCCTCTTCAAAGGGGGGGACACTCTTGACCCAAACTGCTACAGACCTATATCTATCCTACCATGCCTTTCTAAGGTCTTCGAAAGCCAAGTCAACAAACAGATTACCGACCATTTCGAATCTCACCATACCTTCTCTGCTATGCAATCTGGTTTCAGAGCTGGTCATGGGTGCACCTCAGCCACGCTCAAGGTCCTAAACGATATCTTAACCGCCATCGATAAGAAACATTACTGTGCAGCCGTATTCATTGATCTGGCCAAGGCTTTCGACTCTGTCAACCACCACATCCTCATCGGCAGACTCGACAGCCTTGGTTTCTCAAATGATTGCCTCGCCTGGTTCACCAACTACTTCTCTGATAGAGTTCAGTGTGTCAAATCGGAGGGTCTGCTGTCCGGACCTCTGGCAGTCTCTATGGGGGTGCCACAGGGTTCAATTCTTGGACCGACTCTCTTCTCTGTATACATCAATGAGGTCGCTCTTGCTGCTGGTGAGTCCCTGATCCACCTCTTTGGACACTGTGTTAACAACCCTCCAGGCAAGCTTCAATGCCATACAACTCTCCTTCCGTGGCCTCCAATTGCTCTTAAATACAAGTAAAACTAAATGCATGCTCTTCAACCGATCGCTGCCTGCACCTACCCGCCTGTCCAACATCACTACTCTGGACGGCTCTGACTTAGAATACGTGGACAACTACAAATACTTAGGGTTCTGGTTAGACTGTAAACTCTCCTTCCAGACCCATATCAAACATCTCCAATCCAAAGTTAAATCTAGAATTGGTTTCCTATTTCGCAACAAAGCATCCTTCACTCATGCTGCCAAACATACCCTTGTAAAACTGACCATCCTACCAATCCTCGACTTTGGCGATGTCATTTACAAAATAGCCTCCAATACCCTACTCAACAAATTGGATGCAGTCTATCACAGTGCAATCCGTTTTGTCACCAAAGCCCCATATACTACCCACCATTGCGACCTGTACGCTATCGTTGGCTGGCCCTCGCTTCATACTCGTCGCCAAACCCACTGGCTCCATGTCATCTACCAGACCCTGCTAGGTAAAGTCCCCCCTTATCTCAGCTCAATGGTCACCATAGCATCTCCCACCTGTAGCACACGCTCCAGCAGGTATATCTCTCTAGTCACCCCCAAAACCAATTCTTTCTTTGGCCGCCTCTCCTTCCAGTTCTCTGCTGCCAATGACTGGAACGAACTACAAAAATCTCTGAAACTGGAAACACTTATCTCCCTCACTAGCTTTAAGCACCAACTGTCAGAGCATCTTACAGATTACTGCACCTGTACATAGCCCACCTATAATTTAGCCCAAACAACTACCTCTTTCCCAACTGTATTTCATTTTATTATTTATTTTGCTCCTTTGCACCCCATTATTTTTATTTCTACTTTGCACATTCTTCCATTGCAAAACTACCATTCCAGTGTTTTACTTGCTATATTGTATTTACTTTGCCACCATGGCCTTTTTTGCCTTTACCTCCCTTCTCACCTAATTTGCTCACATTGTATATAGACTTGTTCATACTGTATTATTGACTGTATGTTTGTTTTACTCCATGTGTAACTCTGTGTCGTTGTATCTGTCGAACTGCTTTGCTTTATCTTGGCCAGGTCGCAATTGTAAATGAGAACTTGTTCTCAACTTGCCTACCTGGTTAAATAAAGGTGAAATAAAAAAATATAAAAAATATTTGTCCTATTTCAAGTGTGTATTAATACACGTGTGACTTGGAAATGTGTTTTTACGTATCACAATCATTGTAGAGTGGGGTCACGGCCAGGATCTGCCATTATCAACGGCTCGGGGATTCAAACTAGCAACCTTTCAGTTACTGGTGTTTTATTGATGTTGAATTTATCCTTTATTTAACTAGGCAAGCCAGTTAAGAACAAATTCTAACCGCTACTTGCCGATCTCTCTCCCTCTCTCTGCCTGTCTGCCTGTCTGTATTAAGTAGATCACTCATCCATCTCCTCAGCCATCACAGTCTCTCAGAGCCTGCCCTGGCCTGTATTAAGTAGATCACTCATCCATCTCTTCAGCCATCACAGTCTCTCAGAGCCTGCCCTGGCCTGTATTAAGTAGATCACTCATCCATCTCCTCAGCCATCACAGTCTCTCAGAGCCTGCCCTGGCCTGTATTAAGTAGATCACTCATCCATCTCCTCAGCCATCACAGTCTCTCAGAGCCTGCCCTGGCCTGTATTAAGTAGATCACTCATCCATCTCTTCAGCCGTCACAGTCTCTCAGAGCCTGCCCTGGCCTGTATTAAGTAGATCACTCATCCATCTCTTCAGCCGTCACAGTCTCTCAGAGCCTGCCCTGGCCTGTATTAAGTAGATCACTCATCCATCTCTTCAGCCGTCACAGTCTCTCAGAGCCTGCCCTGGCCTGTATTAAGTAGATCACTCATCCATCTCTTCAGCCGTCACAGTCTCTCAGAGCCTGCCCTGGCCTGTATTAAGTAGATCACTCATCCATCTCTTCAGCCATCACAGTCTCTCAGAGCCTGCCCTGGCCTGTATTAAGTAGATCACTCATCCATCTCTTCAGCCATCACAGTCTCTCAGAGCCTGCCCTGGCCTGTATTAAGTAGATCACTCATCCATCTCTTCAGCCATCACAGTCTCTCAGAGCCTGCCCTGGCCTGTATTAAGTAGATCACTCATCATCTCTTCAGCCATCACAGTCTCTCAGAGCCTGCCCTGGCCTGTATTAAGTAGATCACTCATCCATCTCTCAGCCATCACAGTCTCTCAGAGCCTGCCCTGGCCTGTATTAAGTAGATCACTCATCCATCTCTTCAGCCATCACAGTCTCTCAGAGCCTGCCCTGGCCTGTATTAAGTAGATCACTCATCCATCTCTTCAGCCATCACAGTCTCTCAGAGCCTGCCCTGGCCTGTATTAAGTAGATCACTCATCCATCTCTTCAGCCATCACAGTCTCTCAGAGCCTGCCCTGGCCTGTATTAAGTAGATCACTCATCCATCTCTTCAGCCATCACAGTCTCTCAGAGCCTGCCCTGGCCTGTATTAAGTAGATCACTCATCCATCTCCTCAGCCATCACAGTCTCTCAGAGCCTGCCCTGGCCTGTATTAAGTAGATCACTCATCCATCTCTTCAGCCATCACAGTCTCTCAGAGCCTGCCCTGGCCTGTATTAAGTAGATCACTCATCCATCTCCTCAGCCATCACAGTCTCTCAGAGCCTGCCCTGGCCTGTATTAAGTAGATCACTCATCCATCTCTTCAGCCATCACAGTCTCTCAGAGCCTGCCCTGGCCTGTATTAAGTAGATCACTCATCCATCTCTTCAGCCATCACAGTCTCTCAGAGCCTGCCCTGGCCTGTATTAAGTAGATCACTCATCCATCTCCTCAGCCATCACAGTCTCTCAGAGCCTGCCCTGGCCTGTATTAAGTAGATCACTCATCCATCTCTTCAGCCATCACAGTCTCTCAGAGCCTGCCCTGGCCTGTATTAAGTAGATCACTCATCCATCTCCTCAGCCATCACAGTCTCTCAGAGCCTGCCCTGGCCTGTATTAAGTAGATCACTCATCCATCTCCTCAGCCATCACAGTCTCTCAGAGCCTGCCCTGGCCTGTATTAAGTAGATCACTCATCCATCTCCTCAGCCATCACAGTCTCTCAGAGCCTGCCCTGGCCTGTATTAAGTAGATCACTCATCCATCTCCTCAGCCATCACAGTCTCTCAGAGCCTGCCCTGGCCTGTATTAAGTAGATCACTCATCCATCTCCTCAGCCATCACAGTCTCTCAGAGCCTGCCCTGGCCTGTATTAAGTAGATCACTCATCCATCTCCTCAGCCATCACAGTCTCTCAGAGCCTGCCCTGGCCTGTATTAAGTAGATCACTCATCCATCTCCTCAGCCATCACAGTCTCTCAGAGCCTGCCCTGGCCTGTATTAAGTAGATCACTCATCCATCTCCTCAGCCATCACAGTCTCTCAGAGCCTGCCCTGGCCTGTATCACTCATCCATCTCCTCAGCCATCACAGTCTCTCAGATCACTCACTCATCCATCTCCTCAGCCATCACAGTCTCTCAGAGCCTGCCCTGGCCTGTATTAAGTAGATCACTCATCCATCTCTTCAGCCATCACAGTCTCTCAGAGCCTGCCCTGGCCTGTATTAAGTAGATCACTCATCCATCTCCTCAGCCATCACAGTCTCTCAGAGCCTGCCCTGGCCTGTATTAAGTAGATCACTCATCCATCTCTTCAGCCATCACAGTCTCTCAGAGCCTGCCCTGGCCTGTACAGCCATCACAGTCTCAGAGCCTGCCCTGGCCTGTATTAAGTAGATCACTCATCCATCTCTTCAGCCATCACAGTCTCTCAGAGCCTGCCCTGGCCTGTATTAAGTAGATCACTCATCCATCTCCTCAGCCATCACAGTCTCTCAGAGCCTGCCCTGGCCTGTATTAAGTAGATCACTCATCCATCTCCTCAGCCATCACACTCAGCCATCTCTCAGAGCCTGCCCTGGCCTGTATTAAGTAGATCACTCATCCATCTCCTCAGCCATCACAGTCTCTCAGAGCCTGCCCTGGCCTGTATTAAGTAGATCACTCATCCATCTCCTCAGCCATCACAGTCTCTCAGAGCCTGCCCTGGCCTGTATTAAGTAGATCACTCATCCATCTCCTCAGCCATCACAGTCTCTCAGAGCCTGCCCTGGCCTGTATTAAGTAGATCACTCATCCATCTCCTCAGCCATCACAGTCTCTCAGAGCCTGCCCTGGCCTGTATTAAGATCACTCATCCATCTCCTCAGCCATCACAGTCTCTCAGAGCCTGCCCTGGCCTGTATTAAGTAGATCACTCATCCATCTCCTCAGCCATCACAGTCTCTCAGAGCCTGCCCTGGCCTGTATTAAGTAGATCACTCATCCATCTCCTCAGCCATCACAGTCTCTGGCCCTGGCCTGTATTAAGTAGATCACTCATCCATCTCCTCAGCCATCACAGTCTCTGGCCCTGGCCTGTATTAAGTAGATCACTCATCCATCTCCTCAGCCATCACAGTCTCTGGCCCTGGCCTGTATTAAGTAGATCACTCATCCATCTCCTCAGCCATCACAGTCTCTGGCCCTGCCCTGGCCTGTATTAAGTAGATCACTCATCCATCTTCTCAGCCATCACAGTCTCTGGCCCTGGCCTGTATTAAGTAGATCACTCATCCATCTCCTCAGCCATCACAGTCTCTGGCCCTGCCCTGGCCTGTATTAAGTAGATCACTCATCCATCTCTTCAGCCGTCACAGTCTCTCAGAGCCTGCCCTGGCCTGTATTAAGTAGATCACTCATCCATCTCTTCAGCCGTCACAGTCTCTCAGAGCCTGCCCTGGCCTGTATTAAGTAGATCACTCATCCATCTCCTCAGCCATCACAGTCTCTCAGAGCCTGCCCTGGCCTGTATTAAGTAGATCACTCATCCATCTCCTCAGCCATCACAGTCTCTCAGAGCCTGCCATGGCCTGTGCGAAACAACAGTCTATGCTGCTCTTGTTTTTCTGGTTAGGGTCATTATCTGACCACCGTGACCTTGTCATCTCTGGCACCATGAGATCAGTTGGATGAGATCCAGGTCCTATGGCTCTGGAATGCAAAGACGGCCTACTGCCAGAGAAAGACCAGAGAGCTGGAGTGGGTGGAGGGTGAAGGCCTGGGTCAACGTTTATACGAATACTTTATTATCCACGCATGTTTCACATTCATTTTTTCATCAGAAATGATTCCCTATGGGTTCCTTGATTTGTGTGTGTAAAATATTACTGTTCTCAGATTTTTCATTTAAAGATTTTAGATGTGTATGAAAATGTGTTTTATTGCAAAATGCTATATATCTGTTGTTTAGCTGGAATGTATTTTTTGTATCCTGTATATTTAAATGAGTTATCTTAAGATGAATGCACTCACTGTAAGTCTCTCTGGATAATCTGATAAATGACTAAAATGTCAAATGTAAATGTTTTACATATTACTGTATCGAATACATTTTTTAAAATATTGATGTCACAAATGTATAATTTGTACATTTCTTTGAATACAATGTAGTTATTTGTTACATTTGACTGTGTAAAACCTATAGCAGTACAACTTATTTCTCTGAGAGTGAGCCACATATATTACATATATTGAGTATTTGTCTCTCTGAAATGAAACCAGTAAGTGATAGATTTGAAACAAATACATGTCTGTCATTGACAACCTCATGCCATGATTAGATAGTGAGAAAACACAACAATCTCTTTCATAATTTCTTTAAACAATAAAATCAAATTTACCAACGTTTATGAAAATTAATATATAGCGTTTTGGAATACAACTCTTCATATAGTGGGCTTGAAATCATGCACTCAATGTACAAAAGGAGAAAGGGAGAGAGGGGGGGGGGCAGAGAGAGAAAAATAATTACAGAGAGAGAGAGAAACGGAACTGTACCGTATGTAAAATAAAGAACTAGACAGAAATGAGGTGGCCATATTGGTGTTATTGGTCATTTCAACTGGCTGTTTGTGCTGGGAATTTCTGATATTGTGTTTTGCTATTTCTGTCCTTGATCTGAAAGCACCAGGTGATCTGTCCTGGCTTCCGAATGAAAAACCTTTTAATCTGAGAGAGAGACAGAGAGAGGTGAGAGAGAACATATAGAGAGAGGGAGAGGAAAGAGAAAAAGGAATGTGGAGGGAGAGAAAGAAAGAGAGAGGGAGAGGAAAGAGAAAAAGGAATGTGGAGGGAGAGAAAGAAAGAGAGAGAGAGGAAAGAGAAAAAGGAATGTGGAGGGAGAGAAAGAAAGAGAGAGAGAGGAAAGAGAAAAAGGAATGTGGAGGGAGAGAAAGAAAGAGAGAGGGAGAGGAAAGAGAAAAAGGAATGTGGAGGGAGAGAAAGAAAGAGAGAGGGAGAGGAAGAGAAAAGGGAATGTGGAGGGAGAGAAAGAAAGAGAGAGGGAGAGGAAGAGAAAAGGGAATGTGGAGGGAGAGAAAGAAAGAGAGAGAGAGGAAAGAGAAAAAGGAATGTGGAGGGAGAGAAAGAAAGAGAGAGAGAGGAAAGAGAAAAAGGTAGGAGTGAGAAACAGTGAAGTTTATCGAAAGCATGTCCATTTCTCATTTAGCACATTTTCTACGCTTATCTCCAGGCCCACTCTCCCATCCCACTGCTGCTGCAGCTCTCCTGCCTCGCGCACTGCCATGCTGAGGTGGGCAAAATCAATTTTTGCAGATACATTTTTGCAATTACATCACTTACTCTGTTTAAGATAAGATGCATGAATTGGACTACTCTTGAAGCACCAGATTGAATTATACATTTGGGTTACTCAACTTGGTCTCTCTCTATCTCTCTCTCTCTTCCCCCCCTTTCTCTCTCTCCTCCTCTCTCTCTCTCTCCCTCCCCCCACCTCTCTGTCTCTCTCGGTCCCGGGTCCCATGGTCCCAGGGGATGAAATATGAGTGTGTTTAGCACTCTTCAATAGAGAGCACAGGACATGGGATGGGTCACTGGGCCTCTAATGCTACCCAATAAATATCTGCTGCTCCTCGCCTCGTCTGTGTTGGGAGAGGGGGGAATAAGCTCTCTCTGTCTTTCTATCTCTCTCTCTGAGTGTATGGCTACATTAGTGTATACAGGGGGAGAAGACGAGAAATGGAAGTAGATAGCTGAGTGCATGGGAGTATATGCATTCATGGTGTGGGTTGTTTATGGCAGTGTTTGAATGTTTCTGTGTTTGTGAGAACAGAGTCGTCCATATGGATTTGAGCCACCAGTCTAGTATTGGTCTTTACTTATTTCAAGACAGCCAGTATTGATTGAAGGGAGTCTTTAGCATTGATTTATGTTCACTCAATGTAATGGGGAGATGTGCTGGGAACACGGTGATAATAGGTGGCTCTGATTGACAGTGCTCACTGTCTTGTGACACTTTGCGTGACAGCGTGGTCTTATACCAGATCATGGTGGTGGACTCAAGTTCTTTACAGATCACTGTATAGGCCTACTGGATTTCCCTAAAAACATGCCCTACTGTAGAACATCCCTTGGGGGGAAATTCCTCTTGTCACTCTCCCCAGCTCACTACATGTATTGCCCATTGTCCTTAAAGCTGGAATCCTTCATTGTGAAAACGCCACGTCCGTTTGGGATATTACAACAACAAAGAAGTTACTGCAAACAACAAACACTGTTTTATTCCCTCTGACATGAGAGGCTCCTTCCTCATTACAACAACAAAGAAGTTACTGCAAACAACAAACACTGTTTTATTCCCTCTGACATGAGAGGCTCCTTCCTCATTACAACAACAAAGAAGTTACTGCAAACAACAAACACTGTTTTATTCCCTCTGACATGAGAGGCTCCTTCCTCATTACAACAACAAAGAAGTTACTGCAAACAACAAACACTGTTTTATTCCCTCTGACATGAGAGGCTCCTTCCTCATTACAACAACAAAGAAGTTACTGCAAACAACAAACACTGTTTTATTCCCTCTGACATGAGAGGCTCCTTCCTCATTACAACAACAAAGAAGTTACTGCAAACAACAAACACTGTTTTATTCCCTCTGACATGAGAGGCTCCTTCCTCATTACAACAACAAAGAAGTTACTGCAAACAACAAACACTGTTTTATTCCCTCTGACATGAGAGGCTCCTTCCTCATTACAACAACAAAGAAGTTACTGCAAACAACAAACACTGTTTTATTCCCTCTGACATGAGAGGCTCCTTCCTCATTACAACAACAAAGAAGTTACTGCAAACAACAAACACTGTTTTATTCCCTCTGACATGAGAGGCTCCTTCCTCATTACAACAACAAAGAAGTTACTGCAAACAACAAACACTGTTTTATTCCCTCTGACATGAGAGGCTCCTTCCTCATTACAACAACAAAGAAGTTACTGCAAACAACAAACACTGTTTTATTCCCTCTGACATGAGAGGCTCCTTCCTCATTACAACAACAAAGAAGTTACTGCAAACAACAAACACTGTTTTATTCCCTCTGACATGAGAGGCTCCTTCCTCATTACAACAACAAAGAAGTTACTGCAAACAACAAACACTGTTTTATTCCCTCTGACATGAGAGGCTCCTTCCTCATTACAACAACAAAGAAGTTACTGCAAACAACAAACACTGTTTTATTCCCTCTGACATGAGAGGCTCCTTCCTCATTACAACAACAAAGAAGTTACTGCAAACAACAAACACTGTTTTATTCCCTCTGACATGAGAGGCTCCTTCCTCATTACAACAACAAAGAAGTTACTGCAAACAACAAACACTGTTTTATTCCCTCTGACATGAGAGGCTCCTTCCTCATTACAACAACAAAGAAGTTACTGCAAACAACAAACACAGTTTTTTCCCCTCTGACATGAGAGGCTCCTTCCTCATTACAACAACAAAACCAAAACAATAAGGAAGGCGCTGGGGGCAAACATTGGTGCAGTTTCCCCTACTGAATTTCTATCTTTAAGGGAGAGAAACGGTCAGACAGAAAGGAGGAGTGGAGAGATGAGAGGAGGGAATGGAGGACAGTAGGAGTATAAGAATAAGGGTTGGGATGAGAGGAGAGAATGGAGGACAGTAGGAGTATAAGAATAAGGGTTGGGATGAGAGGAGAGAATGGAGGACAGTAGGAGTATAAGAAGAAGGGTTGGGATGAGAGGAGAGAATGGAGGACAGTAGGAGTATAAGAATAAGGGTTGGGATGAGAGGAGAGAATGGAGGACAGTAGGAGTATAAGAATAAGGGTTGGGATGAGAGGAGAGAATGGAGGACAGTAGGAGTATAAGAAGAAGGGTTGGGATGAGAGGAGAGAATGGAGGACAGTAGGAGTATAAGAATAAGGGTTGGGATGAGAGGAGAGAAAGCATCAGCCAAGTGAAGAGCAGAGGAGTGTGTCGGGAATAGAGGAGGAAAGGAAAAGGAGAGGAGAAGATTTATGCCCACGTTCATCCGTGTTCACACTTGACTCTCCGCTCATGGAGGGGAAACGGAGGCCCAGTTGATAGAGTGGCTTCCTGGGGACAATAAATCTGGTTGTGGATAGATAGAATAGAGCTTATCTTCCACTATGGTGTCAGGGAGGAGCATTCACCAGCTGTCATCACACATACAGAGCAACTATATAACATATGGCAACGCCACAGAAAGACAGAGGAAAACAATACACATTCCCAGACCAATAGAGACAAATTATAAACATTCTAAGGACACTTAGTTCAGCAATACAGTAGTCTCAAACAGGCATAATGGAGTCATATTCAGACAGCTCAGAAATGAATCCTGCATACAAAGAGTCTTACTCTACTTCAACAGTGCCTTCAGAAAGTATTCACACCCCTTGACCTATTCCACATTTTGTTTCAGCCTGAATAAAAACATGATTCATTTCAGATTTTGTGTCACTGTGTCAACCCATAATGGCAAAATGGAAATGTGTTTTTAGATTACATTTTGTGAAAATAATTAGAAATGAAAAGCTGAAATGTCTTGAGTCAATAAGTATTCAACCCCTTTGTTATGGCAAGTGTAAATAAGTTCAGGAGTACAAATGTGCTTAACAAGTCACATAATAAGTTGCATGGACTCTCTCTGTGTACAATAATAGTGTTTAACATTATTTTGAATGACTACCTCATCTCTGTAATCCACACATACAATTATCTGTAAGGTCCCTCAGTCAAGCAGTGCATTTCAAACACAGATTCAACCACAAAGATCAGGGAGGTTTTCCAATACTTCACAAAGAAGGACAGCTATTGGTCAAAATAAAGCAGACATTGAGTATCTCTTTGAGCATGGTGAAGTTATTAATTACACTTTGGATGGTGTATCAATACACCCAGTCACTACAAAGATACAGGTGTCCTTCCTAACTCAGTTGTCGGAGAGGAAGGAAACAGCTCAGGGATTTCACCATGAGGCCAATGGTGACTTTAAAACAGTTACAGAGTTTAATGGCTGTGATAAGAGATAACTTAACAACATTGTATTTGGTCCACATTACTAACTTTAATGACAGAATATTTCAAAACATGCCTCCTGTTTGCAGTAAGGCGCTAAAGAAAAACTGCAAAACATGGGGCAAATAAATGTACTTTATGTCCTGAATACAAAGTGTTATGTTTGGGGCAAATAAATGTACAATATGTCCTGAATACAAAGTGTTATGTTTGGGGCAAATAAATGTACATTATGTCCTGAATACAAAGTGTTATGTTTGGGGCAAATAAATGTACATTATGTCCTGAATACAAAGTGTTATGTTTGGGGCAAATAAATGTACATTATGTCCTGAATACAAAGTGTTATGTTTGGGGCAAATAAATGTACAATATGTCCTGAATACAAAGTGTTATGTTTGGGGCAAATAAATGTACATTATGTCCTGAATACAAAGTGTTGTGTTTGGGGCAAATAAATGTACATTATGTCCTGAATACAAAGTGTTATGTTTGGGGCAAATAAATGTACATTATGTCCTGAATACAAAGTGTTATGTTTGGGGCAAATAAATGTACATTATGTCCTGAATACAAAGTGTTATGTTTGGGGCAAATAAATGTACATTATGTCCTGAATACAAAGTGTTATGTTTGGGGCAAATTCAACACAACACCTCACTGAGTACCACTCTTCATATTTCAAGTATGGTGGTGACTGCATCATGTTATGGGTATGCTTGTCATAGACAAGGACTACGGATTTTTTTGAGGATAAACAAAATACAGCTAAGCACAGGAAAAATTGGTTTAGTCTGCTTCCCAACAGACACCAGAAGACAATTTCACCTTTCAGCAGGGCAATAACCCAAAACACAAGGCCAAATCTAATATAATAATAATAATAATATATGCCATTTAGCAGAAGCTTTTATCCAAAGCGACTTACAGTCATGCGTGCATACATTCTACGTATGGGTGGTCCCGGGGATCGAACCCACTACCCTGGCGTTACAAGCGCCATGCTCTACCAACTGAGCTACAGAAGGACTACACTGGAGTTGCTCACCAAGACTACATTGAATGTTCCTGAGAGGCCGAGTTACAGTTTTGACTTGAATCAGCTTGAAAATATATGGCAAGACTTGAAAATGGCTGTCTAACAATGATCAACAACAAACTTGACAGAGCTTGAAGAATTTAAAAAATAATAAGGTGCAATCCAGACTCACAGCTGTAATTGCTGCCAAAGGTGTGTCACGTGTGCTCCCTCTCCAGCCTCTAGGTCACCAGGCTGCTCGTTATGGCACACAGCTGTCATCATCATTATGCGCACCTGCGCATAATGACACTCACCTGGACTCCATCACCTCCTTGATTACCTGCCCTTTATAAGTCACTCCCCTTGGTTCCTCCCCTATATAAGTCCCTCCCTTTGGTTCCTCACCCAGGCGTCATTGTTTCTGTTTCAGTTTCATGTCTGTGCGTTGTTCGTGTTTCTTGTTTTGTATTATGTTTCATTCATTAAATGTCTTTAGTCCTCAAACTTGCTTCCCGGCTCCCAGCTCACACGTTACAAGGTGATTCTAATATTGGGTATTGCGTGTAAACAGGTAATGAAAAAATATTTAATCCATTTTGAATTCAGGCTGTAACACAACAAAATGTGGAATAAGTCAAGGGGTATGAATACTTTTGGAAGGCACTGTATATGTCGGGATAATGTCTGCATAAATTCACAGTTCACTTCTCCTTTCATAAAGTAATCCCTTGATTTACAGTACTGTATTTCTGTTGGGACTGACACCCAATGAAGTCTGCTTCTATTACTCCCCACTTCTTCTTTTGCTAACTCAATTTGATTTAATATGTTTTTACTTTTCTGTGACCTGAAGTCAACTCAACGTAACTTTTTTTGTCAACTCAACAAATTTAGCAAATTTAGTAAACAAGTCATTTTGACTGAATCTTTATTTTTTTTACAGTGTACAGTCGTGGCCAAAATTTTTGAGAATGACACAAATATGAATTTTCACAATGTCTGCTGCCTCAGCTTGTATGATGGCAATTTGCATATTCTCCAGAATGTTATGAAGAAGGATCAGATGAATTGCAATGAATTGCCAAGTCCCTCTTTGCCATGCAAATGAACTAAATCCCCCCAAAAACATTTCCACTGGATTTTAAATCTGCCACAAAAGGACCAGCTGACATCATGTCATTGATTCTCTCGTTAACACAGGTGTGAGTGTTGACGAGGACAAGGCTGGAGATCACTCTGTCATGCTGATTGAGTTTGAATAACAGACTGGAAGTTTCAAAGGGAGGGTGGTGCTTGGAATCATTGTTTTTCCTCTGTCAACCATGGTTACCTGCAAGGAAACACGTGCCGTCATCATTGCTTTGCACAAAAGGGGCTTGACAGGCAAGGATATTGCTGCCAGTAAGATTGCACCTAAATCAACCATTTATAGGATCATCAAGAACTTCAAGGAGAGCTGTTCAATTGTTGTGAATAAGGCTTCAGGGCGCCCAAGAAAGTCCAGCAAGCACCAGGACCGTCTCCTAAAGTTGTTTCAGCTGCGGGATCGGGCCACCACCAGTACAGAGCTTGCTCAGGAATGGCAGCAGGCAGGTGTGAGTGCATCTGCACGCACAGTGAGGTGAAGACTTTTGGATGATGGTCTGGTGCCAAGAAGGGCAGCAAAGAAGCCACTTCTCTCCAGGAAAAACATCAGGCACAGACTGATATTCTGCAAAAGGTACAGGGATTGGACTGCTGAGGACTGGGGTAAAGTCATTTTCTCTGATGAATCCCCTTTCTGATTGTTTGGGGCATCCGGAAAAAAAACTTGCCCGGAGAAGACAAGGTGAACGCTACCATCAGTCCTGTGTCATGCCAACAGTAAAGCATCCTGAGACCATTCATGTGTGGGGTTGCTTCTCAGCCAAGGGAGTGGGCTCACTCACAATTTTGCCTCAGAACACAGCCATGAATAAAGAATGGTACCAACACATCCTCCGAGAGCAACTTCTTCCAACCATCCAGGAACAGTTTGGAGACGAACAATGCCTTTTCCAGCATGATGGAGCACCTTGCCATAAGGCAAAAGTGATAACTAAGTGGCTCGGGGAACAAAACATCAATATTTTGTGTCCATGGCCAGGAACCTCCCCAGACCTTAATCCCATTGAAAACTTGTGATCAATCCTCAAATTCGGACAAACTCCAAGCATCGATTATGCAATAATGGGCTGCCATCAGTCAGGATGTGGCCCAGAAGTTAATTGACAGCATGCCAGAACAGATTGCAGAGGTCTTGAAAAAGAAGGGTCAACACTGCAAATATTGACTCTTTGCATCAACTTCATGTAATTGTCAATAAATGCCTTTGACAACTATGAAATGCTTGTAATTATACTTCAGTATTTCATAGTAACATCTGACAAAAATATCTAAAGACACTGAAGCAGCAAACTTTGTGGAAATTAATATTTGTGTCATTCTCAAAGTTTTTGACCACAACTGTACAGACAGACACAGGGACATTTCACTGCTGCATTCAAAGGAAAGAAAGGCCACTGAAGGTCTCCGTGATACACAAAGTAGCATCTAGCAGCATAGGGAAACCTCCCTTAATTGACAGGTCCATTAGCTTTTTACAGGAGCTTTTCATCTCTCTGAACTAAAGGCCTGCAGGGCACATGCTCTCTATACCGGACGGGCACTGGTGTAAAGTACTTAAGTAAAAATACTTTCAAGTACTACTTAAGTAGTTTTTTGGGGTATCTATACTTTACTTTACTTTACTATTTATTTTTTTGACAACTTTTACTTTTACTTCACTACATTCCTAAGGAAATGTATGTACTTTTTACTCCCTACATTTTCCCTGACACACAAAAGTACTCGTTACATTTTGAAAGCTTAACAGGACAGGAAAATGGTTAAATTCACACACTTATCAAGAGAACATCCCTGGTCATCACTACTGCCTCTGATCTGGCAGACTCACTAAACACATGCTTGGTTTGTAAATGATGTCTGAGTGTTGGAGTGTGCCCCCTGGCTATCTGTAAAAATAAAAATAGAAATGTGGCCGTCTGCTTTGCTTAATATAAGGAATTTAAAATTATTTAAACTTGTACTGAAGTATATTTAAATCCAAATACTTTTAGTATTTTACTCAAGTAGCAATTTACTAGGTGACTTTCACTGTTTAATCTCAGACTGTGTTTAATGTGGGCCTGTCACAGTGTAATGTGGCTCATCTGTCCTTGATCAACGTTTGCATCATGACACACACACACGTACACACACACGCACACACACACACACACACACACACACACACACACACACACACACACACACACACACACACACACACACACACACACACACACACACACACACACACACACACACACACACACACACACACACACACACACACACACACACACACACACACACACACACACACACACACACACGGCTTGTCTCTGTACTGTCAATGGTAGCCACTCATCTCTGTAGGAGGGTGGTGGCTGGGAGTCCTGCCTTTCATCTCACCATGAACATATTTGACATTTACAGGGGCTTCCATGACAAATTATTTCCCCTTCTGTGCTTCAGATTTAAATAATCTGAGCTTGTTTTGTATTTACTCTGGAGAGGAATTCATAATCATAATGCCTCTGCTTCGGACGGTGTAATAGGCAGGTAAGTTATGTATTACTGTAACACATTCCATTCGTTGTCCTCCAAAACACACTTAATATTTAATTGTATTCCTTACAGTGTACTCTCAATTGTGAGGGATTTACTAGTTTAAACTTAATATAACATTCAAGTAATATTCAATTGGGGTCTTGAAATATTCAGTAATAAGAAACATAATACAAATTAGGAAACACCTCCAATTATGGAAGAAAATAGCAGTTGAATAAAATGTAAACACTCTAAAATATGGAAGCAATTAAAAAATATCATATTGAAATCTAGTCGAGGAAATGCTTGACAGTATATTGCATATAAAACAGTTTAGGCATATGGCTTATTAAATAGATTATTACAGAAAAGTTATGAGACTAAACAAGCCAACAAAAAAATATGTTTCTCAGCATAATTATTTTGAACCAAATAAGTATGCCGGTAAGTTATGCAGTCATTTACGAAACTATCAGATACAGACAAAATGATTCTTACAGGCGATTAGCTAGCTGTTGTTTGGAGTCGGAAGTCTAGCTACAGTTTTTTCCTTCTTCTTCTCTCTCTCTGAGTGTGTCCTCTTGTTCTGTTGTGTTTCCTGTTTCACACGTCCAGTGTGACTGTTGGGTGGGCGCCACAGTGTCAGCAGAAGCACTGTAGCCTGGAGGCAGGGCATCAGTCTGGCTCTCAGATCACTTTGGTGTTAGCAGAACCGATAGAAGTCCATCCCACTGGGCCTCTATGACCATCAAAGCACCAAGGCCAGGCAATATCGTCAGCTGATTTAATCTCAATTAAGTACCTTAATGTGATTGTTTTCAGGGAAAATGGTCAAAAACAAACAAGAAAAGCTTCTTAGCAAAGAGAAATTTCTCAAGCAATAATTTTGCTACAACTGTCTGAAAGTGGTTTGATTAGGGGGGTAAACTGAAAATATATTATTGTCAGAGAGGTTTGAAACTCTCGTTCCTATTGGTTTATTAACTCCTTTACCACATGGTGATGTCACCATGGAAGGCCAAAACAGCTCTTACACTAAAAGATCATTATTATAATTTTCACAATTTCACAGTATTATTCCAACCTCATGCTGCAGTGGAGTGTGTGCTGTTGGTGCGTTGGAGCAGAGGGAGGAACTGAGAAACTGAGAGAGGAAAAGAGAGATGGAAGGAGAGAGAAATGGAGATAGAACTACTCTTTGAGCTTGTTCTTGTTCTATATTCTATTGACTAGAGTGCGAGGGCCAGTCAGATTGTTTAAGAGTCAGGGTCTTTCAAGTATCATGTGGTTTCTTTTTCCATTTATGGGCTGTTTTTCACTGGAGGGCTGCAACCATTCCATTGTATTTAGGATTTCTTATACTCTAGAAGTTGATGCAGTCCAGAGTGTATTGTGTGTGTGTGTGTGTGTGTGTGTGTGTGTGTGTGTGTGTGTGTGTGTGTGTGTGTGTGTGTGTGTGTGTGTGTGTGTGTGTGTGTGTGTGTGTGTGTGTGTGTGTGTGTGTGTGTGTGTGTGTGTGTGTGTGTGTGTGTGTGTGTGCGTGCGTGCGTGCATGCGTGCATGCCTGTGGAACAACGTTCTGAATTCTTTCATGCTTGTTTCTGAACTCCAGCCCAATGGTCAGACACAGAGGGAGGGAGAGGGAGCGAGGGAAGGAAAGAGATAGAGAGATAGAAGCAGTAGAGGGTGAAAGGAGGCTAACACTTTATTTAATGAGGTTCCTCGGCTTTCTTCCATTGTTTCTGGTTCAGGGTCCCTGGGCCTGGGTGGAGAGTGGGCCATAGCCAAGGTGCACTGTAAGCTACCTCCAAAAGTTCTGATACAATATATTGTAATAGTGGAGAATAGTCTCTATAGATTGCCCTTGGGGAGGAAAGTGTGTGTAGTTATTCACCATTTAGTGAGAATGGAAGTGCATCAACCCACACCCAGCACAGCTCTCCTCTCCTGCCTGTCGTGACTCGTGGTGAGTACTGAGCACTCAACCCATCCACACACACCTGTGAGGAAGAGAGGTCACAGGTAAGGGGTTAAAGGTCACTCCGAGTTTACTGCTACTCCTCAATTAGCACTATATCAGGAGCTGAGGATAGAGAGGAGTGATTTAGCACCCATGGTGATGAATAGCAGACACACTGCTCCGCACACACACACTCAGACACACATGCATGCACACAAGCACACACACACTAACCTGGTAGTTTTCTAATCGAGGGCTTGGATGATTGAGGGCACCTCCAGCCTTTATTGTCAGAGCGATCAGCTCCAATCTATGGCAGAGAGAGAGGAGATAACATTAGAATGTTAGCTAGAGATCATGAGAGGAAAGACAAATATCCACACAGGCACTATTTACTGCTCAGACAGCAGCAGCGTCTGTCTGGGAGACCTGGAGGCCTGATGCAGACAACAAGGCTCCAGTATGTCTGGACACCAGAGAGAGAGAGAGAGAGAGAGAGAGAGAGAGAGAGAGAGAGAGAGAGAGAGAGAGAGAGAGAGAGAGAGAGAGAGAGAGAGAGAGAGAGAGACATGGAAGAATTACTGATGGTGCTGATAAACCTTTATGCTATCCCTCTCTGTCTCTGTGTCGCCATATCTCTTCATCGCTCTCTTTCTCTTTTTCTCTCTCTCTCTTTCTCTGGCTCTCTCTCTCTCTCTCTCTTCTCTGGCTCTCTCTCTCTCTCTCTCTGGCTCTCTCTCTCTCTCTCTCTTTCTCTGGCTCTCTCTCTCTCTGCTTCACCCTTTCTCTCTCTGTCTCTGTCCTTTATTTCTCTCATTCTGTTTCACCCTCTCCTTTTCTCTGTGTCTCTCTGACACACTGGATTCTTTCGGGTAGACTGGTGAATAATTGATGTCCACCGGTTCGATGGTAAGAATAGAACAGTTCTGGAGGTGACAAATGGAGTGTCGAATGGGCTTCATCTCTCTTCAAGGAGTCGGGAACTTGTGTGTGAGTTTGTGTGTGTGTGTGCATGTGCGTGTGCGTGTGCGTGCGTGTGTGTGTGTGCGCGTGTGCGCACGTGTGTGTGTGCGTGTGTGTGTATGTGTGTGTGTGTGTTCTTGTGTCATTTAAGACAGTAGGGGATGAAAGAGACCTGTAATTACAGGGAAGCGTATATCTGTCTGCAGCTGAACTATCCCAGGAATGGACTAAACGGGGCCAAAAGCCTGGGGTCGTCGTCGTTAGATATCCTGTGTGTGAGAACGTTTCACCTGGCCTTCTTCTTCTCCTCCCTCTCAACCCCTGAACTCTGGTTCTCATCATCTCACATTATCTCTTCCTTCCTTCCCAGTCAGTAGACAGCAGTAATAACTGCATGAGGTTAGGCCAGCCAGACTGGTGTTTAAATCCTGTCTGCCTGGGAAGAATCCCAGAACCTTCCTGGACTCTAAAATACACCTGTCTAAACATTCAGGACCATCAAATATAGGGATGGCACTGTGTGCAAAGTGGGATACAATAATCCCATGCAAAGATGATGGTAATAACACATTATCCTCTTGTTTCATTTCCACCCCTCCCTCTCCTTTCTCTCTCTCCTTCCTCTCTCTCCTTCTTCTCTCTCCTTCTTCTCTCTCTCCTTCCTCTCCCTCTCCTCTCTCTCCTTCTTCTCTCTCTCCTTTCTCTCTCTCTTTCTCTCTCTCTCCTCTCTCTCACTCTCTCTCTCTCGCGCGCTCTCCTTCGTCTCTCTCTCTATCTCTCTCCCTCTCCTTCCTCTCTCTCTCTCTCTCCCTCTCTCTCTCTCTTTCTCTTGCCCTCTCATTCATCTCTCTCTCTCTCTCTCTCTCTCCTTCCTCTCCCCCTCCTTCCTCTCTCTCCCTTTTCTCTCTCTCCTTCCTCTCTCTCCTTCGTCTCTCTCCTTCCTCTCTCTCTCGCTCTCCCTTCTTCCTCTCTCTCTCTCTCTCTCTCTCTCTCTCTCTCTCTCTCTCTCCTTCATCTCTCTCCTTCCTCTCTCTCTCTCTCCTTCCTCTCCCCCTCCTTCCTCTCTCTCCTTTTTCTCTCTCTCCTTCCTCTCTCTCTCTCTCCTTCGTCTCTCTCTCTCTCTCTCTCTCTCTCTCTCCCTACTCTCTCTCTCTACTCTCTCTCTCTGTGTCTTTCTGCAGTGAGAGATGATGATGACTTCATGGGATTGGGTGATCTGCCAGAGACCTTCCCCTCGGACCCTCCGGAGCCCCTCCCAGTGTTCCTGATGGAGCCCGAGGAGGCGTACATTGTCAAGAACAAACCTGTCAATCTCTACTGCAAGGCCACTCCCGCCACTCAGATCTACTTCAAATGCAACAGCGAGTGGGTCCACCAGAAAGAACACACCGTAGAGGAGAGGGTGGACGAGAACTCGGGTCAGTAAAACTACTAGTGTGAACGTTTTTCTCATATGCACTGTATCTGGTTGTGGTGTGTCCCGTGGACAACATTTGATCAACCCTGGAGTGCATTTAATGATCAACATGGACCAAACCTTTAAACATGTACAAAAGAGATCAACATGGTTGAGGTCGAACAGACAGCACAGACACTGAGACAAACAGACCCAGACTCACCCTTTAGCTACGCAGTTCGGTCAGAAAATCAAGGAGATGAATTATTCAGTGAAAACTTTACTATGCCCTTTACCACACCCCTAGAACACATACACACGCACACGCTGACACATACACATCCACACACACACGGTTAATGAGAATAGGATTTTTGTAGCATAGCGACAGTCTTGTTAAACTGAAAGAGATATTTTAACACAGGGCTGCACCAATACTAGTCTGTCACTGCAGAGGCTCTGTCTGAAAGAGTTGAAACTGGACATCATTAAGACTGAGACACAACACAGACAGAAGCATACTGTTCTCCTTCAGACACTACTCTCTTTCTCTCTCTCTTTATCTCTCTCTGTTCTTATCTTCTCTCTCTCTCTCTCTCTCTCTCTCTCTCTCTCTCTCTTTCTCTTTATCTCTCTCTGTTCTTATCTTCTCTCTCTCTCTCTCTCTCTCTCTCTCTCTCTCTCTCTCTCTCTCTCTCTCTCTCTCTCTCTCTCTCTCTCTCTCTCTCTCTCTCTCTCTCTCTCTCTCTCTCTCTCTCTCTCTCTCTCTCTCTCTTATCTTCTCTCTCTCTCTCTCTCTCTCTCTCTCTCTCTCTTATCTCTCTCTCTCTCTCTCTCTGTCCTTATCTCTCTCTCTCTCTCTCTCTCTCTCTCTCTCTCTCTCTCTCTCTCTCTCTTATCTCTCTCTGTCTTATCTTCTCTCTCTCTCTCTCTCTCTCTCTCTCTCTCTCTCTCTCTCTCTCTCTCTCTCTCTCTCTCTCTCTCTCTCTCTCTCTCTCTCTCTCTCTCTCTCTCTCTCTCTCTCTCTCTCTCTCTCTCTCTCTCTCTCTCTCTCTCTCTCTCTCTCTCTCTCTCTCTCTCTCTCTCTTTATCTCTCTCTGTCCTTATCTCTCTCTCTCTCTCTCTCTCTCTCTCTCTCTCTCTCTCTCTCTCTCTCTCTCTCTCTCTCTCTCTCTCTTATCTCTCTCTGTTCTTATCTTCTCTCTCTCTCTCTCTCTCTCTTGATCTCTCTCTCTCCTTATCTTCTCTCTCTCTCTCTCTCTCTCTCTCTCTCTCTCTCTCTCTCTTCTCTCTCTCTCTCTCTCTCTCTCTCTCTCTCCTCTCTCTCTCTCTCTCTCTCTCTCTCTCTCTCTCTATCTGTGTCCTTATCTCCTCACTCAATTCCCTTTTCTTCTATCGCTCCCTTCTTCTCTCCTACTGTTTCTCTTTACATCAGTCATTATCAGTGTGAGTGAATGATGTTTGATGCTAAACCCTTATGTCTGACGCAAGTCCTCCACACCCTCATCCTCACCCTCACCCCCACGCTCACCCTCACCCCCACCCTCACCCCCCCCCCAACTCTCACCCCCACCCTCATCCCCACCCCCACCCTGAACCCACACCCTCACCCACCACCACCACCCCAACTCACCCCCTCACCCTCAACTCCCCCCACCCCACCCTCACCTCCACCCCACTCTCACCCCCCCACCCTCATCCCCACCCCCCCTCACCCTCACCTCCTCCCCCACCCCCACCCTCACCTCCACCCCAACTCTCATCCCCACCCCCCCACCCTCATCCCCAACCCCACCCCCACCCTCATCCCCACCCCACCCTCACCCCCCCTCACCCCCCACCCTCATCCCCACCCACACCCCTACCCTCACCCCCACCCCAACTCTCAGAAACCAAATCATAGCAGCAGTCAGATATGTTCATACACACACCCTGGTGAAGGACTTCAGATCCAGTGAGCACAGTAGACAGTCCTGGCCTGTAGATAGTCCAACAGAAAAAGACTGGACCTTCTGCTTACCAAGGCAGACGTCCATTCTCCATCTCTTTCTCTGTTTGTCAGTCCTTTCTGCTTACACTAGTGTGCCCTGACTGTCACAGGGCATGACCTCTCGCTTGTGTGTGTGTGTGTGTGTGTGTGTGTGTGCACGCGTGCATGCGCATATGCATATGCACGTTCGTGTGTGAATATGTGTGCTTGCATGTATGTGCATACAGTATGTTTGGATGTGTGCAGGTGTGTGGCGTGTTTAGCCCCCACTCATGTAGAGGTTGAATGGTGAATCCCAGAGTGGAGGGGCTGAGGCTGTTTCTGACTAAAGCCTGCTCCTCTGGGCTCCACAGACATTACACACAGCACCATTCGGCTGATTGGCTGTATTCAGCTGCCAAAGGGGGAAATTGACTTCTTTTTGTAGCCCACAGGTAGCAATCACACAGCATTTACCCTCTTTAATCCCGGGGCTCAGAGACACACACACATCGCTGCACTCACTGGAATACACACACACACACACACACATCCCTGCACCCACTGGCACACATACACACATCCCTGCACCCACAGGCACACACACACATCCCTGCACACACACACATACGCATAATCACATATGTGCACAGACTCTCTCAATTCCCCCTCTCACATGCATACTTTCTTTAAATAAACAGACATCGGGGTGGAACATACTTCAACATGTTCCAAACAGAGCAACACACACACACACAGATACTATACACACTAACTGATCAAAGCATTAGGAACACCTTCCTGATATTTAGTTGCACCCCCTTTCCCCTCTCAGAACAGCCTCAGTTCAAGGTGTCAAACTTGTTTCAAAGGGATACTGGTCCAAGTCGACTCCAATGCTTTCTACAGTTGTGTCAAGTTGGATGTCCTTTGGGTGGTGGACCATTCTTGATACACACGGGCAACTATTGAGTGTGAAAAACCCTTTGCAGTTCTTGACACACTCAAACCGGTGTAGCTGGCATCTATACCTTACCCCGTTCAAAGGCACTCAAATATTTGATCTTGCCCATTCACCCTCTGAATGGCACACACACACACACTCCATGTCTCAAGGATTAAAAATCATTCTGTAACCTGTCTCCTCCACTTCATCTACACTGATTGAAGTGGATTTAACAGGTGACATCAATAAGGGATCATAGCTTTCACCTGGTCAGTCTATGTCATGGAAAGATCAGTTTTTGTTCACTCAGTGTAAATAACGTGGGGAGAACAAGTATTTGACACAAGGCCAATTTTGCAGGTTTTCCTACTTACAAAGCATGTAGAGGTCTGTAATGTTTTATCATAGGTACACTTCAACTGTGAGAGACGGACTCGAAAACAAAAATCCAGAAAATCACATTGTATGATTTTTAAGTAATTCATTTGCATTCTATTGCATGACATAAGTATTTGATACATCAGAAAAGCAGAACTTAATATTTGGTACAGAAACCTTTGTTTGCAATTACAGAGATCATATGTTTCCTGTAGTTCTTGACCAGGTTTGCACACACTGCAGCAGGGATTTTGACCCACTCCTACATACAGACCTTCTCCAGATCCTTCAGGTTTCGGGGCTGTCGCTGGGCAATACAGACTTTCAGCTCCCTCCAAATATTTTCTATTGGGTTCAGGTCTGGAGACTGGCTAGGCCACTCCAGGACCTTGAGATGCTTCTTACGGAGCCACTCCTTAGTTGCCCTGGCTGTGTGTTTCGGATCGGTGTCATGCTGGAAGACCCAGCCACGACCCATCTTCAATGCTCTTACTGAGAGAAGGAGGTTGTTGGCCAAGATCTCACGATACATGGCTCCATCGTCCTGTCCCATTTGCAGAAAAGCATCCCCAAAGAATGATGTTTCCACCTCCATGCTTCACGGTTGGGATGGTGTTTTGGGGTTGTACTCATCCTTCTTTTTCCTCCAAACACGGCGAGTGGAGTTTAGACCAAAAAGCTCTATTTTTGTCTCATCAGACCACATGAACTTTGGATCATCCAGAGGGTCATTGCAAACATCAGACGGGCCTGGACATGCGCTGGCTTGAGCAGGGGGACCTTGCGTGCGCTGCAGTATTTTAATCCATGACGGCGTAGTGTGTTACTAATGGTTTTCTTTGAGACTGTGGTCCCAGCTCTCTTCATGTCATTGACCAGGTCCTGCCGTGTAGTTCTGGGCTGATCCCTCACCTTCCTCATGATCATTGATGCCCCACGAGGTGAGATCTTGCATGGAGCCCCAGACCGAGGGTGATTGACCGTCGTCTTGAACTTCTTCCATTTTCTAATAATTGCGCCAACAGTTGTTGCCTTCTCACCAAGCTGCTTGCCTATTGTCCTGTGGCCCATCCCAGCCTTGTGCAGGTCTACAATTGTATCCCCAATGTCCTTACACAGCTCTCTGGTCTTGGCCATTGTGGAGTGGTTGGAGTCTGTTTGATTGAGTGTGTGGACAGGAGTCTTTTATACAGGTAACGAGTTCAAACAGGTGCAGTTAATACAGGTAATGAGTGGAGAACAGGAGGGCTTCTTAAAGAAAAACAAACAGGTCTGTGAGAGATGGAATTCTTACTGGTTGGTAGATGATCAAATACTTATGTCATCCAATAAAATGCAAATTAATTACATACAAATCATACAATGTGATTTTCTGGATTTCTGTTTTAGATTCTGTCTCTCACAGTTGAAGTGGACCTATGATAAAAATTGCAGACCTCTACATGCTTTGTAAGTAAGAAAACCTGCAAAATCGGCAGTGTATCAAATACTTGTTCTCCCCACTGTATACCAGAGCAGATATGAAAACAGTCAGAGAACTTCAAACATCCATTATCTTTTCATTTTGACATGGGGCTGTACTTGAACTGTTATGAAGACGGTGAGAAGTGTTTTACTGCGTTGACATTAGAAGAGAAGTGGTTGAAAAGAAGAGGTTAGCAGTGGTGCCCCTTTGCCATCATGTCAGAAATCGTATTTGCTAAAAACATCTACAAGCAAACCAACCCACACAGCATACCCACACCACGCTCCACAAACCCAGCCCCAGAGGCTACCCACACTCATTCAATCATACACACGCGCACCCACACCCACACCCACACATACACAAACCACACTCCCCGCACTGAAGCCCAAAGGCTATGCAGACTCTCTCTCTCTCTCTCTCTCTCTCTCTCTCTCTCTCTCTCTCTCTCTCTCTCTCTCTCTCTCTCTCTCGCTCTCTCTCACTCTCTCTCAGCCCACTCCAGTCTCTCTAATTTCCCCAGATTGATAGAAGAGGAGCCCAGAAAGAGGAGAGGCTGGCCATGAGGCCCTGGTCAATACTGGAACTGCTGGAACCTCTGCAGGAAATATTATCTGATGCCCAATTTATCATGACACAGCTCTCTCTCTCTCTCTCGCTCTCTCACTCGCTCTCTCACTCTCACTCTCAGCCCACTCCAGTCGTCTCTAATTTCCCCAGATTGATAGAAGAGGAGCCCAGAAAGAGGAGAGGCTGGCCATGAGGCCCTGGTCAATACTGGAACTGCTGGAACCTCTGCAGGAAATATTATCTGATGCCCAATTTATCATGACACAGCTCTCTCTCTCTCTCTCTCTCTCTCTCTCTCTCTCTCTCTCTCTCTCTCTCTCTCTCTCTCTCTCTTTCTCTCTCACACTCTCTCTGTCTCTACCGCTCCCTTTCTGAGAGAGAGAGAGAGAGAGAGAGAGAGAGAGAGAGAGAGAGAGAGAGAGAGAGAGAGAGAGAGAGAGAGATGGATGGATGACGGAGAGAGAGACTGTAAGATGGCGAGAGAGTGGTGGAGAGGGCTACTCTTTGGCGATGTTAACATATATTTTCCATGCCAATAAAACCCTTCAATTGAAAATACATTTATAGAGAGAGAGAGCGATGGAGAGAGATGGAGAGAAATAGAAAGCAGGAGAGAGCAAGACATCGAGAGGGTGAGACAAGTGAAGGAGAGATTGAAGGGGAAGCAGGGCATGTTGTGTTGTCAATCAGACAGCAGGCTTCAGCCAAAGCCTCTCTACCTCTGTCTGTATCTCCTGTATATGTATCATTGTATCAGAGTGCAGAAATAGAAACAGAGAGACTAGTGGGTTGCTGCATCTCCTGCCTCTCCTTCCTACCTAGGCTGAGGAACAGCATCATTAGTGCTGTGCTCTACCATGGCCCTGCTTTAGAAGTCATGCAGTGCCGCCTCACTAGAGGAACACCCACGTTAGACGTGCACCATTGATCTCACCTCTCAAACGCTGGCAGGGAGTTTTTTCATCGTTACCAAATATGATCTCCATCGTGCTCGGTTTTGAGTTTGATTGATACATTTAGATCAGGATATTATAGTATTTTGAATAGTTTTTCAAAGACCCAGACTAACTTTTATTATTTTGATCTAATAAAAACTGTAGCTATCTATGTTTGCATAAGGTAGGAACACCTACTGTATGCAGATGGTCAAAATGAGAACCCATTAGACGCCTAGTGCTGAGAGCTGGACCCACGCTGATATCTAGCTCTAAGCTCCAGTGACCTGTAGCCATTGATTTGAACAAATGAGCCCAGAGTTAATTATATGTATGAGCAGAGTAGCAGTGTAAGACACACTGGAGACAGACAGCTCACCATCCATCCTGTAAGAGTTATGTCTGGTAGCATCAAGCAGGAGTGGAGCTCTTCATTTGGGCGGCAGATAATCAGGGTACTTACTTAACCCCATCCTCCCCTCCTCCCCCCTCAGTGACTGCTGCTCTAGCAGCCTGCTCGTCAGTGACTGATCAATAAAAGGAGCTAACGCTAGCCAGTGCTAATGATTGCTTTAATAATGAATCATCTCCAATGGATCCATCCAGACTCAGAGCACCACACCAGCTATCGTTTAATGGGACAGATTGGAAAATAATTTTGTATCATACTAATGGACAGTGAGTGGGTGTGAGATGGGATGGTGACATCTCAGATCACTGATCACTATAATGGCATCGGTAAGGAGTGGTTCGTTTGCATGAGTCATGATCCCAGAAGTATATTTCAGCCCCTCCATGTGTGTAGTCAGAACTGTAAGAACTGTAAGAACTGTAAGAACTGTAATCGTATTAACTAGTCAAGATGATTGCAGTAGAGATTGGTCCAGTCTGAATATGAACATTTGTTATTTTATTGGGATCCCCATTAGCTGTTGCAAAAGCAGCAACTACCGTTCCTGGGATCAAGCTGGATGACATGTGGATGACATGTGGATGACATGCTTGATCAGCCTGCCTGCTGCTTGTGCTATGTAGATACTCAACCTGGTCTCAGAGCGTTTTGGATTATTCTGTACATAAATCCGATATACTCCATTTAGTATGATATGTTACGCTTCGTATGGTATGTATTCATTTGTGGGTGTCCATCATCCATTTCATATGATATGTTACGTTTCGTATGGTATGTATTCATTTGTGGGCGTCCATCATCCATTTCATATGATATGTTACGTTTCGTATGGTATGTATTCATTTGTGGGCGTCCATCATCCATTTCATATGATATGTTATCATCCATTTCATATGATTTTACGTATGGTATGTATTCATTTGTGGGTGTCCATCATCCATTTCATATGATATGTTACGTTTCGTATGGTATGTATTCATTTGTGGGTGTCCATCATCCATTTCATATGATATGTTACGTTTCGTATGGTATGTATTCATTTGTGGGTGTCCATCATCCATTTCATATGATATGTTACGTTTCGTATGGTATGTATTCATTTGTGGGCGTCCATCATCCATTTCATATGGTGTCCATCATCCATTTCATATGATATGTTACGTTTCGTATGGTATGTATTCATTTGTGGGTGTCCATCATCCATTTCATATGATATGTTACGTTTCGTATGGTATGTATTCATTTGTGGGTGTCCATCATCCATTTCATATGATATGTTACGTTTCGTATGGTATGTATTCATTTGTGGGTGTCCATCATCCATTTCATATGATATGTTACGTTTCGTATGGTATGTATTCA
>NC_060188.1:77265684-77325684 GCF_021184085.1 Oncorhynchus gorbuscha | reverse complement strand
CAAGGGTGTTCATCACTGATAGCCCTTTTTTCGTGACAACACGTCACACATCTTGCTGCTGTGATGGCACACTGTGGTATTTCACCCAGTAGGGTTTGTTTTTTACTTCTTTGTGGATCTGTGTAATCTGAGGGAAATGTGTGTCTCTAATATGGTCATACATTTGGCAGGAGGTTAGGAAGTGCGGCTCAGTTTCCACCTCATTTTGTGGACATTGTGTACATAGTCTGTCTTCTCTTGAGAGCCAGGTCTGCCTACGGCGGCCTTTCTCAATAGCAAGGCTATGTTCACTGAGTCTGTACATAGTCAAAGCTTTCCTTAAGTTCCGCTGTGTACTCTCTGTTTAGGGCCAAATAGCATTCTAGTTCGCTCAGTTTTTTTGTAAATTATTTCCAATGTGTCTAGTAATTCTACATATTTTTTTCTCATGATTTGGTTGTGTCTAATTGTGTTGCTGTCCTGGGGCTCTGTGAGATCTGTTTGTGTTTGTGTTTGTGAACAGAGCCGCAGGACCAGCTTGCTTAGGGCAAGTACTGTTCTCCAGGTTCATCACTCTGCTTTGTTATGGAAGGTTTGGGAATCGCTTCCTTTTAAGTGGTTGTAGAAATTAACGTCTCATTTCTGGATTTTGATAGCGGGTATATCTCTCTCTCTATCTCACTATGTCTCTCTCTCTCTCTCTCTCTCTCTCTCTCTCTCTCTCTCTCTCTCTCTGCCTCTCTCTCTCCCTCCTCCCAATACTGTGGAGATCAATAGTTCTGTTAGCTAAAGTTTCTACTGCAGAGTGACAACTGCATTGTTTGTGATTTATGGTACATGATGTTGCCATAGGGCTCCTCTCTATGCTCTCATTGGATTAGATTGCTGTGTATTGAATGTGTGTGCTGTTTCTCCTGTCAGAGAGAGAACTGTAGATCCTCCACCTCCATACTGTCTAATCCTCTCAGTAATACATTAGAAGATAAGATGAGGAGGGGCTGAGAAACCAAAGAAGCATCCATGATACTCAGTGCCAAGCAGCCTGGCACACCCAGCTGTACACACGCACACACACACACGCACGCACGCACGCACGCACGCACGCACGCACGCACGCACGCACGCACGCACGCACGCACACACACACACACACACACACACACACACACACACACACACACACACACACACACACACACACACACACACACACACAGCATTATTTCAGTAATCTGAGCTGGAGGGGCAGCTGTGCTGTGGGTAGAGGGGTTTGTTTCAGGGCTGATTTGTTTGTTTGGGCTCTGGCACCCAGATGAGCAGTAATCAGAGGAGTTAGAAGACAGGATTGTGTTAGCCATGACACTGATGAGGCTGCTAGGCTTCCTCCCCCACAGTCCCATGCACAGCCCCGGACCTCAACAACTCAATCCCACAGCACCTCACCGCAATCTGGGCCAAGCTAGCACACACAGAACACACACACACAGCACTAAGCACACAGGGAGACCCATTGCCAAACAGCCTCGAGAAATACCCTTTTGGACAGGGTAGTTAGTAGACTGATTTAAAGATGCGATACAATTGATTAAATTGATGTATTAAAGTGTGAAGAGCTGTGTGTGTGGTTTTGACAGATTTTGGCCGGGGGGCATTACTTGGCTCATCGTGCTCTAGCGACTCCTTGTGGCGGGCCGTGCACCTGCTGGCTAACCGTTGTCGTCAGTTGAACGGTGTTTTCTCCGAAACATTGATGTGGCTGGCTTCTGGGTTAAGCGGGCGGGTGTTAAGATGCGTGGTTTAGTGGGTCTTGTTTCGGAGGATGCATGACTCGACCTTCGCCTCCCGAGCCCATTGGGGAGTTGCAGCGATGAGACAAGATCGAAATTGGGGAGAAACATGGGGTAAAACACACAAAAAATATTATCATTGTAATGGGTATTTATATATGGAACAAGAAATGGCCTTCCCCAAACTGTTGCCACGAATTTGGAAGCACAGAATCATCAAGAATGACATTGTATGCTGTAGCTTTAAGATTTCCCTTCACTGGAACTAAGGGGCCCGAAAACAGCCCTAAACCATTATTCCTCCTCACCAAACTTTACAGTTGGCACTCTGCATTCTACGAGCTTCAGCACTTGGCGGTCCCGTTCTGTGAGCTTGTGTGGCCGAGCCGTTGTTGCTCCTAGACGTTTCCTCTTCACAATAAAAGCACTTACAGTTGACTGGGGCAGCTCTAGAAGACAGAAATTTGACGAACTGACTTGTTGGAAAGTGGCATCCTATGTCAGTGCCACGTTGGAAAGTCACTGAACTCTTCAGTACAGGCCATTCTACTGACAGTGTTTGTCTATGGAGATTGCATGGCAGTGTGCTCGATTTTATACACCTGTCAGCAACGGGTGTGGCTGAAATAGCTGAATACACTAATTTGAATGGGTGTCCACATACTTTTGTATATATAGTGTATCTTCTCTAATTTCCTTTCCCAGGTGTCAGAGGTTAGTATTGACATCCTCTCAATGGAGCTATAGACTGTGCTGCTGGCAACATGTTAGAACTGATATTCATTCCCCTCTCCCCAGGGCCGGTGCCAGGGAGGACAACATTCATTTAACTTTATCAAGCTATAATTTCCCTCAAATGTCTTTGGCTCTGTGTTTTGAATGTCCCATCTCTCTGCCCAAGGCTAGTGTTGGTTCTGCTTCTGTATCGAGCCTGTATACTGACTTTCTTCTCTCTCCACTTCGCAGGATTGGTGGTGCGAGAGGCCAGTATTGAGATCACACGGCAGCAAGTAGAGGAGCTGTTTGGACCAGAGGATTTCTGGTGTCAGTGTGTTGCCTGGAGCTCTGCAGGGACCACCAAGAGTCGCAAGGCACACGTCCTCATCGCGTGTGAGTAACGCCCTCTACCCTGTCACTATTGAGTCCCCTCAACCATGTCCTTATTCCTTTCCATATCCTGTCCCCATCCCTGTCCCTATTCCTGTCTTCATCCATGCCAGGCTCCATCCCTGTCCCCATCCCTGTCCCTATTCCTGTCTTCATCCATCCCAGGCTCCATCCCTGTCCCCATCCCTGTCCCTATTCCTGTCTTCATCCATCCCAGGCTCCATCCCTGTCCCCATCCCTGTCCCTATTCCTGTCTTCATCCATCCCAGGCTACATCCCTGTCCCCATCCCAGAACCCATCCATGTCTCCATCCCAGTCTCCATCCCAGTCTCCATCCCTGTCCCCATCCCTGTCCCCATCCCTGTCCCCATCCTAGACCCCATCCCAGTCTCCATCCCTTTCCCCATCCCTGTCCCCATCCCAGACCCCATCCCAGTCTCCATCCCTGTCCCCATCCCTGTCCCCATCCCTGTCCCCATCCCAGTCTCCATCCCAGTCCCCATCCCTGTCTCCATCCCAGTCTCCATCCCTGTCTCCATCCCAGTCTCCATCCCAGTCTCCATCCCTGTCCCCATCCCTGTCCCCATCCCAGACCCCATCCCAGACCCCATCCCAGTCTCCATCCCTGTCCCCATCCCTGTTTCCATCCCAGTCTCCATCCCTGTCCCCATCCCAGACCCCATCCCAGTCTCCATCCCAGTCTCCATCCCAGTCTCCATCCCAGTCTCCATCCCAGACCCCATCCCAGTCTCCATCCCAGTCTCCATCCCAGTCTCCATCCCAGTCTCCATCCCAGTCTCCATCCCAGACCCCATCCCAGTCTCTGTCCCAGACCCACTCCCCATCCTGCCCCAGACCCCATCCCAGTCTCCATCCCAGACCCACTCCCCATCCTGTCCCAGACCCCATCCCAGTCTCCATCCCTGTCCCCATCCCTGTCCCCATCCCTGTCCCCATCCCAGTCTCCATCCCAGTCCCCATCCCTGTCTCCATCCCAGTCTCCATCCCTGTCTCCATCCCAGTCTCCATCCCAGTCTCCATCCCTGTCCCCATCCCTGTCCCCATCCCAGACCCCATCCCAGACCCCATCCCAGTCTCCATCCCTGTCCCCATCCCTGTTTCCATCCCAGTCTCCATCCCTGTCCCCATCCCAGTCTCCATCCCAGTCTCCATCCCAGTCTCCATCCCAGTCTCCATCCCAGTCTCCATCCCAGACCCCATCCCAGTCTCCATCCCAGTCTCCATCCCAGTCTCCATCCCAGTCTCCATCCCAGTCTCCATCCCAGACCCCATCCCAGTCTCCGTCCCAGACCCACTCCCCATCCTGTCCCAGACCCCATCCCAGTCTCCATCCCAGACCCACTCCCCATCCTGTCCCAGACCCCATCCCAGTCTCATCCCTGGACTCATCCCAGTCCCCATCCTGCCCTGGTTTGAAACAATATTAACTTAAGAGACCCCAGTCTCTATCCCTCCCAGTCCCCATCCCAGTCTCCATCCCTGTCCACGACCCTATCCCAGTCTCCATCCCAGACTCCATCCCAGTCTCCATACCTGTCCCTATCCCTGTCCCATCCCAGTCCCCATCCTGTCCTCATCCCTGTCCCCACCCCAGTCCCCATCCCTGTCCTCACAGTCAAAGAGTCACCGAGAGTGACTCTTTCCAAGTTGATCTGTATCTGCCAGTTGTACAGGCAGTCAAGAAAAGGCTCTCATAACTAATGTCAGTTACGTGTTCTTTTGAGCGTGGGTGGGTAAAACAGCCCATAGACTCCAGTTTCATTGTGTATAAACTAGGAGGAACTGAGCAGAGACAGGGAGTGCTGTATACACACAGCACAAGGATATGTTTATACCAACATTTCCGGTTATTTGTTGGTGGTCCTCAAATGCCATTTTCTTATGTTAGTAATTCTACGGGTCAGTATACCAAATACCAACATGTTTTCCAGTAACAACACATTTATTTCTTCCCTTGCGCTTAAATCCGTTTAACGTGACCCAGGGGACATGCCAATCAAAACGTGAAGGGAAACTCTGACTGAGACGAAATAGAGTAGTTTTATGTCTTTCAGTTGTTGAGTGATCACAACAACAAAAAAGAGTACACTAAAATGACTTTTTTTCTGCTTGATCTTTATCACTGAGCCATGGGTCTTCTGCAATCATCGGTATTTGTATGGACCTTATGCATTTCTGACTTCAAGCCATGTTGTGTCCAGTCTCTCTTTTTCTCCAATAGAGTGACAGAGGTCTCTGGGACACTTATATCCCTTTCATACACAGACCAAAAACCCACTTATTTACCATGCATGCATTTTTATACCAGCCTTTTCATAAATATGAAAGGAGTAGAGATAAAATGAATGGAAAAATATAAGCTACTCAAGAACTACAGTAGTCATGATTCCTGCATTTTCACAGTAACCAAAATACAGGTATTGGATTTGTGTGAATGGTTCTCTGTTTTTTTTACAGGTAAATTCATTAACTGTTCCATTGTTTAACACCTTCCTAATTTGAACTGCAAACACCCCCCATGTTTTTTACAATACCCACCAATCCCCACCCCTCCCAGTTTGCCAGTTACCCACTGATATGTATAAAAGGGGTATACGTGCAAATAAGTGGTAAATTAGGGGCTGTTTGACAGGGGTCGTGTAAACATTGCCTTGTCTTTTTTACAGTTAATGTACCAAATCGTCTGTCTGATATGAGTATTACTGCTGCGATGGCCCTCTGTGTTTAGTAAATGCATTTCGATGGGTGTCAGAGGGGCGGCCACGATGTGTCACTTCTCCATTGGCCTTTCAGGATATACTCATCACCAGCACTCACTGAACAGCAGCTATACTCATCACCAGCACTCACTGAACAGCAGCTATACTCATCACCAGCACTCACTGAACAGCAGCTATACTCATCACCAGCACTCACTGAACAGCAGCTATACTCATCACCAGCACTCACTGAACAGCAGCTATACTCATCACCAGCACTCACTGAACAGCAGCTATACTCATCACCATCACTCACTGAACAGCAGCTATACTCATCACCATCACTCACTGAACAGCAGCTATACTCATCACCATCACTCACTGAACAGCAGCTATACTCATCACCATCACTCACTGAACAGCAGCTATACTCATCACCATCACTCACTGAACAGCAGCTATACTCATCACCATCACTCACTGAACAGCAGCTATACTCATCACCATCACTCACTGAACAGCAGCTATACTCATCACCAGCACTCACTGAACAGCAGCTATACTCATCACCATCACTCACTGAACAGCAGCTATACTCATCACCATCACCATCACTCACTGAACAGCAGCTATACTCATCACCATCACTCACTGAACAGCAGCTATACTCATCACCATCACTCACTGAACAGCAGCTATACTCATCACCATCACTCACTGAACAGCAGCTATACTCATCACCATCACTCACTGAACAATACTCATCACCATCACTCAGCTATACTCATCACCAGCACTCACTTAACAGCAGCTATACTCATCACCATCACTCACTGAACAGCAGCTATACTCATCACCAGCACTCACTGAACAGCAGCTATACTCATCACCAGCACTCACTTAACAGCAGCTATACTCATCACCATCACTCACTGAACAGCAGCTATACTCATCACCATCACTCACTTAACAGCAGCTATACTCATCACCATCACTCACTGAACAGCAGCTATACTCATCACCAGCACTCACTGAACAGCAGCTATACTCATCACCAGCACTCACTGAACAGCAGCTATACTCATCACCAGCACTCACTGAACAGCAGCTATACTCATCACCAGCACTCACTGAACAGCAGCTATACTCATCACCATCACTCACTGAACAGCAGCTATACTCATCAGCACACTGAACAGCAGCTCACACCATCACTCACTGAACAGCAGCTATACTCATCACCATCACTTACTGAACAGCAGCTATACTCATCACCAGCACTCACTGAACAGCAGCTATACTCATCACCATCACTCACTGAACAGCAGCTATACTCATCACCAGCACTCACTGAACAGCAGCTATACTCATCACCATCACTCACTGAACAGCAGCTATACTCATCACCAGCACTCACTTAACAGCAGCTATACTCATCACCAGCACTCACTGAACAGCAGCTATACTCATCACCAGCACTCACTGAACAGCAGCTATACTCATCACCAGCACTCACTGAACAGCAGCTATACTATCACCATCACTCACTGAACAGCAGCTATACATCACCAGCACTCACTGAACAGCAGCTATACTCATCACCAGCACTCACTGAACAGCAGCTATACTCATCACCAGCACTCACTGAACAGCAGCTATACTCATCACCAGCACTCACTGAACAGCAGCTATACTCATCACCAGCACTCACTGAACAGCAGCTATACTCATCACCAGCACTCACTGAACAGCAGCTATACTCATCACCAGCACTCACTGAACAGCAGCTATACTCATCACCAGCACTCACTGAACAGCAGCTATACTCATCACCAGCACTCACTGAACAGCAGCTATACTCATCACCAGCACTCACTGAACAGCAGCTATACTCATCACCATCACTCACTGAACAGCAGCTATACTCATCACCATCACTCACTGAACAGCAGCTATACTCATCACCATCACTCACTGAACAGCAGCTATACTCATCACCAGCACTCACTGAACAGCAGCTATACTCATCACCAGCACTCACTGAACAGCAGCTATACTCATCACCAGCACTCACTGAACAGCAGCTATACTCATCACCAGCACTCACTGAACAGCAGCTATACTCATCACCAGCACTCACTGAACAGCAGCTATACTCATCACCAGCACTCACTGAACAGCAGCTATACTCATCACCAGCACTCACTGAACAGCAGCTATACTCATCACCAGCACTCACTGAACAGCAGCTATACTCATCACCATCACTCACTGAACAGCAGCTATACTCATCACCATCACTCACTGAACAGCAGCTATACTCATCACCATCACTCACTGAACAGCAGCTATACTCATCACCATCACTCACTGAACAGCAGCTATACTCATCACCATCACTCACTGAACAGCAGCTATACTCATCACCAGCACTCACTTAACAGCAGCTATACTCATCACCATCACTCACTGAACAGCAGCTATACTCATCACCAGCACTCACTGAACAGCAGCTATACTCATCACCAGCACTCACTTAACAGCAGCTATACTCATCACCATCACTCACTGAACAGCAGCTATACTCATCACCATCACTCACTTAACAGCAGCTATACTCATCACCATCACTCACTGAACAGCAGCTATACTCATCACCAGCACTCACTGAACAGCAGCTATACTCATCACCATCACTCACTGAACAGCAGCTATACTCATCACCAGCACTCACTGAACAGCAGCTATACTCATCACCAGCACTCACTGAACAGCAGCTATACTCATCACCAGCACTCACTGAACAGCAGCTATACTCATCACCATCACTCACTGAACAGCAGCTATACTCATCACCATCACTCACTGAACAGCAGCTATACTCATCACCAGCACTCACTGAACAGCAGCTATACTCATCACCAGCACTCACTTAACAGCAGCTATACTCATCACCAGCACTCACTTAACAGCAGCTATACTCATCACCAGCACTCACTTAACAGCAGCTATACTCATCACCAGCACTCACTTAACAGCAGCTATACTCATCACCAGCACTCACTTAACAGCAGCTATACTCATCACCAGCACTCACTTAACAGCAGCTATACTCATCACCGGCACTCACTGAACAGCAGCTATACTCATCACCAGCACTCACTGAACAGCAGCTATACTCATCACCAGCACTCACTTAACAGCAGCTATACTCATCACCAGCACTCACTTAACAGCAGCTATACTCATCACCAGCATTTAGTTAACAGCAGCTATACTCATCACCATCATTTAGTTAACAGCAGCTATACTCATCACCAGCACTCACTTAACAGCAGCTATACTCATCACCAGCACTCACTTAACAGCAGCTATACTCATCACCAGCACTCACTGAACAGCAGCTATACTCATCACCAGCACTCACTGAACAGCAGCTATACTCATCACCAGCACTCACTTAACAGCAGCTATACTCATCACCAGCACTCACTTAACAGCAGCTATACTCATCACCAGCACTCACTTAACAGCAGCTATACTCATCACCAGCACTCACTTAACAGCAGCTATACTCATCACCAGCACTCACTTAACAGCAGCTATACTCATCACCAGCACTCACTTAACAGCAGCTATACTCATCACCAGCACTCACTTAACAGCAGCTATACTCATCACCAGCACTCACTTAACAGCAGCTATACTCATCACCAGCACTCACTTAACAGCAGCTATACTCATCACCAGCACTCACTTAACAGCAGCTATACTCATCACCAGCACTCACTTAACAGCAGCTATACTCATCACCAGCACTCACTTAACAGCAGCTATACTCATCACCAGCACTCACTTAACAGCAGCTATACTCATCACCAGCACTCACTTAACAGCAGCTATACTCATCACCAGCACTCACTTAACAGCAGCTATACTCATCACCAGCACTCACTTAACAGCAGCTATACTCATCACCAGCACTCACTGAACAGCAGCTATACTCATCACCAGCACTCACTTAACAGCAGCTATACTCATCACCAGCACTCACTTAACAGCAGCTATACTCATCACCAGCACTCACTTAACAGCAGCTATACTCATCACCAGCACTCACTTAACAGCAGCTATACTCATCACCAGCACTCACTGAACAGCAGCTATACTCATCACCAGCACTCACTTAACAGCAGCTATACTCATCACCAGCACTCACTGAACAGCAGCTATACTCATCACCATCATTTAGTTAACAGCAGCTATACTCATCACTAGCACTCACTTAACAACAGCTATACTCATCACCAGCACTCACTTAACAGCATCTAAACTCATCACCAGCACTCACTTAACAGCAGCTATACTCATCACCAGTACTCACTTACCAGCAGCTATACTCATCACCAGCTTTTAGGTAACAGCAGCTATACTCATCACCAGCACTCACTGAACAGCAGCTATACTCATCACCAGTACTCACTTACCAGCAGCTATACTCATCACCAGCTTTTAGGTAACAGCAGCTATACTCATCACCAGCACTCACTTACCAGCAGCTATACTCATCACCAGCTTTTAGGTAACAGCAGCTATACTCATCACCAGCACTCACTGAACAGCAGCTATACTCATCACCAGTACTCACTTACCAGCAGCTATACTCATCACCAGCTTTTAGGTAACAGCAGCTATACTCATCACCAGCACTCACTTAACAGCAGCTATACTCATCACCAGCACTCACTTAACAGCAGCTATACTCATCACCAGCACTCACTTAACAGCAGCTATACTCATCACCAGCACTCACTTAACAGCATCTAAACTCATCACCAGCACTCACTTAACAGCAGCTATACTCATCACCAGCACTCACTTAACAGCATCTAAACTCATCACCAGCTCTCACTTAACAGCAGCTATACTCATCACCAGCATTTAGTTAACAGCAGCTATACTCATCACCAGCACTCACTTAACAGCAGCTATACTCATCACCAGCACTCACTTAACAGCATCTAAACTCATCACCAGCATTCACTTAACAGCAGCTATACTCATCACCAGCATTCAGTTAACAGCAGCTATACTCATCACCAGCATTTAGTTAACAACAGCTATACTCATCACCAGCAATTAGTTAACAACAGCTATACTCATCACCATAATTTAGTTAACAGCAGCTATACTCATCACCAGCAATTAGTTAACAACAGCTATACTCATCACCAGAATTTAGTTAACAGCAGCTATACTCATCATCAGCAATTAGTTAACAGCAGTTATACTCATCACCAGCATTCAGTTAACAGCTATTCTCATCACCAGCATTTAGTTAACAGCAGCTATACTCATCACCAGCATTTACCAGCATTAACAGCAGCTATACTCATCACCAGCATTCAGTTAACAGCAGCTATACTCATCACCAGCACTTTAGTTAACAGCAGCTATACTCATCACCAGCATTCAGTTAACAGCAGCTATACTCATCACCAGCATTTAGTTAACAGCAGCTATACTCATCACCAGCATTCAGTTAACAGCAGCTATACTCATCACCAGCACTCAGTTAACAGCAGCTATACTCATCACCAGCACTTTAGTTAACAGCAGCTATACTCATCACCAGCATTTAGTTAACAGCAGCTATACTCATCACCAGCACTCAGTTAACAGCAGCTATACTCATCACCAGCACTCACTTAACAGCAGCTATACTCATCACCAGCACTCACTTAACAGCAGCTATACTCATCACCAGCACTCACTTAACAGCAGCTATACATCACCACACACTGAACAGCAGCTATACTCATCACCAGCACTCACTGAACAGCAGCTATACTCATCACCAGCACTCACTGAACAGCAGCTATACTCATCACCAGCACTCACTGAACAGCAGCTATACTCATCACCAGCACTCACTGAACAGCAGCTATACTCATCACCAGCACTCACTGAACAGCAGCTATACTCATCACCATCACTCACTGAACAGCAGCTATACTCATCACCATCACTCACTGAACAGCAGCTATACTCATCACCAGCACTCACTGAACAGCAGCTATACTCATCACCAGCACTCACTGAACAGCAGCTATACTCATCACCATCACTCACTGAACAGCAGCTATACTCATCACCATCACTCACTGAACAGCAGCTATACTCATCACCATCACTCACTGAACAGCAGCTATACTCATCACCATCACTCACTGAACAGCAGCTATACTCATCACCAGCACTCACTGAACAGCAGCTATACTCATCACCAGCACTCACTGAACAGCAGCTATACTCATCACCAGCACTCACTGAACAGCAGCTATACTCATCACCATCACTCACTGAACAGCAGCTATACTCATCACCATCACTCACTGAACAGCAGCTATACTCATCACCATCACTCACTGAACAGCAGCTATACTCATCACCATCACTCACTGAACAGCAGCTATACTCATCACCAGCACTCACTGAACAGCAGCTATACTCATCACCAGCACTCACTGAACAGCAGCTATACTCATCACCATCACTCACTGAACAGCAGCTATACTCATCACCATCACTCACTGAACAGCAGCTATACTCATCACCATCACTCACTGAACAGCAGCTATACTCATCACCATCACTCACTGAACAGCAGCTATACTCATCACCAGCACTCACTTAACAGCAGCTATACTCATCACCAGCACTCACTGAACAGCAGCTATACTCATCACCAGCACTCACTGAACAGCAGCTATACTCATCACCAGCACTCACTTAACAGCAGCTATACTCATCACCATCACTCACTGAACAGCAGCTATACTCATCACCAGCACTCACTTAACAGCAGCTATACTCACCATCACTCACTGAACAGCAGCTATACTCATCACACTGAACAGCAGCTATACTCATCACCAGCACTCACTTAACAGCAGCTATACTCATCACCAGCACTCACTGAACAGCAGCTATACTCATCACCAGCACTCACTGAACAGCAGCTATACTCATCACCAGCACTCACTGAACAGCAGCTATACTCATCACCAGCACTCACTGAACAGCAGCTATACTCATCACCAGCACTCACTGAACAGCAGCTATACTCATCACCAGCACTCACTGAACAGCAGCTATACTCATCACCAGCACTCAACAGCAGCTATACTCATCACCAACAGCAGCAGCTATACTCATCACCAGCACTCACTTAACAGCAGCTATACTCATCACCAGCACTCACTTAACAGCAGCTATACTCATCACCAGCACTCACTTAACAGCAGCTATACTCATCACCAGCACTCACTTAACAGCAGCTATACTCATCACCAGCACTCACTTAACAGCAGCTATACTCATCACCAGCACTCACTGAACAGCAGCTATACTCATCACCAGCACTCACTGAACAGCAGCTATACTCATCACCAGCACTCACTTAACAGCAGCTATACTCATCACCAGCACTCACTTAACAGCAGCTATACTCATCACCAGCACTTAGTTAACAGCAGCTATACTCATCACCATCATTTACTTAACAGCAGCTATACTCATCACCAGCACTCACTTAACAGCAGCTATACTCATCACCAGCACTCACTTAACAGCAGCTATACTCATCACCAGCACTCACTGAACAGCAGCTATACTCATCACCAGCACTCACTGAACAGCAGCTATACTCATCACCAGCACTCACTGAACAGCAGCTATACTCATCACCAGCACTCACTTAACAGCAGCTATACTCATCACCAGCACTCACTTAACAGCAGCTATACTCATCACCAGCACTCACTTAACAGCAGCTATACTCATCACCAGCACTCACTTAACAGCAGCTATACTCATCACCAGCACTCACTTAACAGCAGCTATACTCATCACCAGCACTCACTTAACAGCAGCTATACTCATCACCAGCACTCACTTAACAGCAGCTATACTCATCACCAGCACTCACTTAACAGCAGCTATACTCATCACCAGCACTCACTTAACAGCAGCTATACTCATCACCAGCACTCACTTAACAGCAGCTATACTCATCACCAGCACTCACTTAACAGCAGCTATACTCATCACCAGCACTCACTTAACAGCAGCTATACTCATCACCAGCACTCACTTAACAGCAGCTATACTCATCACCAGCACTCACTTAACAGCAGCTATACTCATCACCAGCACTCACTTAACAGCAGCTATACTCATCACCAGCTTTTAGGTAACAGCAGCTATACTCATTACCAGCACTCACTGAACAGCAGCTATACTCATCACCAGTACTCACTTACCAGCAGCTATACTCATCACCAGCTTTTAGGTAACAGCAGCTATACTCATCACCAGCACTCACTTACCAGCAGCTATACTCATCACCAGGTTTTAGGTAACAGCAGCTATACTCATCACCAGCACTCACTGAACAGCAGCTATACTCATCACCAGTACTCACTTACCAGCAGCTATACTCATCACCAGCTTTTAGGTAACAGCAGCTATACTCATCACCAGCACTCACTTAACAGCAGCTATACTCATCACCAGCACTCACTTAACAGCAGCTATACTCATCACCAGCACTCACTTAACAGCAGCTATACTCATCACCAGCACTCACTTAACAGCATCTAAACTCATCACCAGCACTCACTTAACAGCAGCTATACTCATCACCAGCACTCACTTAACAGCATCTAAACTCATCACCAGCTCTCACTTAACAGCAGCTATACTCATCACCAGCATTTAGTTAACAGCAGCTATACTCATCACCAGCACTCACTTAACAGCAGCTATACTCATCACCAGCACTCACTTAACAGCATCTAAACTCATCACCAGCATTCACTTAACAGCAGCTATACTCATCACCAGCATTCAGTTAACAGCAGCTATACTCATCACCAGCATTTAGTTAACAACAGCTATACTCATCACCAGCAATTAGTTAACAACAGCTATACTCATCACCATAATTTAGTTAACAGCAGCTATACTCATCACCAGCAATTAGTTAACAACAGCTATACTCATCACCAGAATTTAGTTAACAGCAGCTATACTCATCATCAGCAATTAGTTAACAACAGTTATACTCATCACCAGCATTCAGTTAACAACAGCTATTCTCATCACCAGCATTTAGTTAACAGCCGCGATACTCATCACCAGCATTTAGTTAACAGCCGTGATACTCATCACCAGCATTCAGTTAACAACAGCTATTCTCATCACCAGCACTCAGTTAACAGCAGCTATACTCATCACCAGCATTTAGTTAACAGCAGCTATACTCATCACCAGCATTTAGTTAACAGCCGCGATACTCATCACCAGCATTCAGTTAACAACAGCTATTCTCATCACCAGCACTCAGTTAACAGCAGCTATACTCATCACCAGCATTTAGTTAACAGCAGCTATACTCATCACCAGCATTTAGTTAACAGCAGCTATACTCATCACCAGCACTCAGTTAACAGCAGCTATACTCATCACCAGCATTTAGTTAACAGCAGCTATACTCATCACCAGCATTTAGTTAACAGCAGCTATACTCATCACCAGCATTTAGTTAACAACAGCTATACTCATCACCAGCAATTAGTTAACAACAGCTATACTCATCACCATAATTTAGTTAACAGCAGCTATACTCATCACCAGCAATTAGTTAACAACAACTATACTCATCACCAGAATTTAGTTAACAGCAGCTATACTCATCATCAGCAATTAGTTAACAACAGTTATACTCATCACCAGCATTCAGTTAACAACAGCTATTCTCATCACCAGCATTTAGTTAACAGCCGCGATACTCATCACCAGCATTTAGTTAACAGCCGTGATACTCATCACCAGCATTCAGTTAACAACAGCTATTCTCATCACCAGCACTCAGTTAACAGCAGCTATACTCATCACCAGCATTTAGTTAACAGCAGCTATACTCATCACCAGCATTTAGTTAACAGCCGCGATACTCATCACCAGCATTCAGTTAACAACAGCTATTCTCATCACCAGCACTCAGTTAACAGCAGCTATACTCATCACCAGCATTTAGTTAACAGCAGCTATACTCATCACCAGCATTTAGTTAACAGCAGCTATACTCATCACCAGCACTCAGTTAACAGCAGCTATACTCATCACCAGCATTTAGTTAACAGCAGCTATACTCATCACCAGCATTTAGTTAACAGCAGCTATACTCATCACCAGCATTTACTTAACCGCAGCTAAATCAAGTTGTATTTGTCACATGCGTCGAATACAAGAAGTGTAGACCTTACAGTGAATTGCTTACTTGCAAGCCCTTAACCAACCATGCAGTTCAAGAAATCGTTATGAAAATATTTACTAAATAAAATAACAAGTAACACAATACAATTACAATAACAAGGCTATATACAGGGGGTAGATAATAAACAGCAAGTAGCAGCAGTGTAAAAAATAATGGGTGGTCAATGTAAATAGTATGGGTGACCGTTTGATTCATTGTTCGGTAGTCTTATGGGTGGGGGTTATAAGCTGTTAACCTCTCTGGGATCGTTCGGGACGCTAGCGTCCCACCTCGACAACAGCCAGTGAAATTGCAGGGCTCCAAATTCAAAACAACAGAAATCCCATAATTAAAATTCCTCAAACATACAAGTATTATCCACCATTTTAAAGATAAACTTATTGTAAATCCAACCACAGTGTCTGATTTCAAAAAGGCTTTACGACGAAATCACACGATGCGATTATGTTAGGTCAGCACCTAGTCACAGAAAAACATACAGCCATTTTTTCAGCTAAAGAGAGGAGTCACAAAAGCAGAAATAGGGATTAAATGAATCACTAACATTTGATGATGTTCATCAGATGGCACTCATAGGACTTCATGTTACACAATACATGTATGTTTTGTTCGATAAAGTTCGTATTTATATCCAAAATGTATATCCAAATCTCAGTTTACATTGGCTCATTATGGTCAGAAATGCATTGTCTCAAACAAACATCCTTTGAAAGTGCAGAGAGCCACATCAAATGACAGAAATACTCATCATAAACATTGATAAACGATACAAGTGTTAAACATACGAATAAAGATAAACTTCTTAATGCAACCGCTGTGTCAGATTTCAAAAAGGCTTTACGGAGAAAGCACACTTTGCGATTATGTTAGGTCTGCACCTAGCCACAGAAACCCATACAGCCATTTTCCAGCCAAGGAGAGTGTCACAAAAGTCAGAAATAGCATTAAAATGAATCACTTACCTTTGATGATCTTCATCTGGTGGCACTCCCAGGTCTCCATGTTAGACAATAAAGGTTTGTTTTGTTCGATAATTTCCCTCTTTATGACCAAATACCTCCTTTTTGTTTGCGCGTTTTGTCCAGTAATCCGAACGCTTCACCTCTCTGGGGTAGTTCGGGACACTAGCGTCCCACTTCGCCAACAGCCAGTGAAGTTGCAGGGTGCCAAATTCAAAACAACAGAAATGTCTAAATTAAAATTCCTCAACCATACAAATATTTTACACCATTTTAAAGATACACTTCTCGTTAATACAACCACAGTGTCCGATTTCAAAAAGGCTTTTCGGGGGAAAGCAGAAAATATCATTATGTTAGGTCAGCAATGAGTTACAGAAAGCATTCAGCCATTTTCCAACCAAAACGAGGTGTCACAAAAAGCAGAAATATAGATAAAATTAATCATTAACCTTTGACGATCTTCATCAGATGACACTCCCAGGACTCAATGTTACACAATACATGTAGATATCATAGATATCATTGTTGTTACCTATAGATCTCATCCTAACCAACTTGCCCTCTAAATACACCTCTGCTGTCTTCAACCAAGATCTCAGCGATCACTGCCTCATTGCCTGCATCCGTAATGGGTCAGCGGTCAAACGACCTCCACTCATCACTGTAAAACGCTCCCTGAAACACTTCAGCGAGCAGGCCTTTCTAAACAACCTGGCTGGGGTATCCTGGAAGGATATTGATCTCATCCCGTCAGTAGAGGATGCCTGGATATTCTTTAAAAATGCCTTCCTAACCATCTTAAATAAACATGCCCCATTCAAGAAATTTAGAACCAGGAACAGATATAGCCCTTGGTTCTCCCCAGACCTGACTGCCCTTAACCAACATAAAAACATCCTATGGCGTTCTGCATTAGCATCGAACAGCCCCCGTGATATGCAGCTGTTCAGGGAAGCTAGAAACCGTTATACACAAGCAGTTAGAAAAGCCAAGGCTAGCTTTTTCAAGCAGAAATTTGCTTCCTGCAACACTAACTCAAAAAAGTTCTGGGACACTGTAAAGTCCATGGAGAATAAGAACACCTCCTCCCAGCTGCCCACTGCACTGAAGGAAACACTGTCACCACTGATAAATCCCCCATAATTGAGAATTTCAATGAGCGTTTTTCTACGGCTGGCCATGCTTTCCACCTGGCTACTCCTACCCGGTCAACAGTACTGCACCCCCAACAGCAACTTGCCCAAGCCTTCCCCATTTCTTATTCTCCCAAATCCGTTCATCTGATGTTCTGAAAGAGCTGCAAGATCTGGACCCCTACAAATCAGCCGGGCTAGACAATCTGGACCCTTTCTTTTTAAAATGATCTGCCGAAATTGTTGCCACCCCTATTACTAGCCTGTTCAACCTCTCTTTCGTGTCGTCTGAGATTCCCAAAGATTGGAAAGCAGTTGCGGTCATCCCCCTCTTCAAAGGGGGGACACTCTTGACCCTAACTGCTACAGACCTATATCTATCCTACCATGCCTTTCTAAGGTCTTCGAAAGCCAAGTCAACAAACAGATTACCGACCATTTCGAATCTCACCATACCTTCTACGCTATGCAATCTGGTTTCAGAGCTGGTCATGGGTGCACCTCAGCCACGCTCAAGGTCCTAAATGATATCTTAACCGCCATCGATAAGAAACATTACTGTGCAGCGGTATTCATTGATCTAGCCAAGGCTTTCGACTCTGTCAATCACCACATCCTCATCGGCAGACTCGACAGCCTTGGTTTCTCAAATGATTGCCTCGCCTGGTTCACCAACTACTTCTCTGATAGAGTTCAGTGTGTCAAATCGGAGGGTCTGCTCTCCGGACCTCTGGCAGTCTCTATGGGGGTGCCACAGGGTTCAATTCTTGGACCGACTTTCTTCTCTGTATACATCAATGAGGTCGCTCTTGCTGCTGGTGAGTCTCTGATCCACCTCTACGCAGACGACACCATTCTGTATACTTCCGGCCCTTCTTTGGACACTGTGTTAACAACCCTCCAGGCAAGCTTCAATGCCATACAACTCTCCTTCCGTGGCCTCCAATTGCTCTTAAATACAAGTAAAACTAAATGCATGCTCTTCAACCGATCGCTACCTGCACCTGCCAGCCTGTCCAACATCACTACTCTGGACTGCTCTGACTTAGAATACGTGGACAACTACAAATACTTAGGTGTCTGGTTAGACTGTAAACTCTCCTTCCAGACCCATATCAAACATCTCCAATCCAAAGTTAAATCTAGAATTGGCTTCCTATTTCGCAACAAAGCATCCTTCACTCATGCTGCCAAACATACCCTTGTAAAACTGACCATCCTACCAATCCTCGACTTTGGCGATGTCATTTACAAAATAGCCTCCAATACCCTACTCAACAAATTGGATGCAGTCTATCACAGTGGAATCCGTTTTGTCACCAAAGCCCAATATACTATCCACCATTGCGACCTGTACGCTCTCGTTGGCTGGCCCTCGCTTCATACTCGTCGCCAAACCCACTGGCTCCATGTCATCTACAAGACCCTGCTAGGTAAAGTCCCCCCTTATCTCAGCTCGCTGGTCACCATAGCATCTCCCACCTGTAGCACACGCTCCAGCAGGTATATCTCTCTAGTCACCTTCAAAACCAATTCTTTCTTTGGCCGCCTCTCCTTCCAGTTCTCTGCTGCCAATGACTGGAACGAACTACAAAAATCTCTGAAACTGGAAACACTTATCTCCCTCACTAGCTTTAAGCACCAACTGTCAGAGCAGCTCACAGATTACTGCACCTGTACATAGCCCACCTATAATTTAGCCCAAACAACTACCAGGTGGCGAATCGCATCTCTGCATGTCTGGCAGACATATCAGTGTGGATGACGGATCACCACCTCAAGCTGAACCTCGGCAAGACGGAGCTGCTCTTCCTCCCGGGGAAGGACTGCCCGTTCCATGATCTCGCCATCACGGTTGACAACTCCATTGTGTCCTCCTCCCAGAGCGCTAAGAACCTTGGCGTGATCCTGGACAACACCCTGTCGTTCTCAACTAACATCAAGGCGGTGGCCCGTTCCTGTAGGTTCATGCTCTACAACATCCGCAGAGTACGACCCTGCCTCACACAGGAAGCGGCGCAGGTCCTAATCCAGGCACTTGTCATCTCCCATCTGGATTTCTGCAACTCGCTGTTGGCTGGGCTCCCTGCCTGTGCCATTAAACCCCTACAACTCATCCAGAACGCCGCAGCCCGTCTGGTGTTCAACCTTCCCAAGTTCTCTCACGTCACCCCGCTCCTCCGCTCTCTCCACTGACTTCCAGTTGAAGCTCGCATCCGCTACAAGACCATGGTGCTTGCCTACGGAGCTGTGAGGGGAACGGCACCTCAGTACCTCCAGGCTCTGATCAGGCCCTACACCCAAACAAGGGCACTGCGTTCATCCACCTCTGGTCTGCTCGCCTCCCTACCACTGAGGAAGTACAGTTCCCGCTCAGCCCAGTCAAAACTGTTCGCTGCTCTGGCCCCCCAATGGTGGAACAAACTCCCTCACGACGCCAGGACAGCGGAGTCAATCACCACCTTCCGGAGACACCTGAAACCCCACCTCTTTAAGGAATACCTAGGATAGGATAAGTAATCCTTCTCACCCCCCCCCTTTAAGATTTAGATGCACTATTGTAAAGTGACTGTTCTACTGGATGTCATAAGGTGAATGCACCAATTTGGATAAGAGCGTCTGCTAAATGACTTACATGTAAAATGTAAATGTAAATGTACCTCTTTCCCTACTGTATTTTATTTTGCTCCTTTGCACCCTATTATTTTTATTTCTACTTTGCACATTCTTCCATTGCAAATCTACCATTCCAGTGTTTTACTTGCTATATTGTATTTACTTTGCCACCATGTCCTTTTTTTGCCTTTACCTCCCTTCTCACCTCATTTGCTCACATCGTATATAGATTTGTTTATACTGTATTATTGACTGTATGTTTGTTTTACTCCATGTGTAACTCTGTGTCGTTGTATCTGTCGAACTGCTTTGCTTTATCTTGGCCAGGTCGCAATTGTAAATGAGAACTTGTTCTCAACTTGCCTACCTGGTTAACTTCTTGCGGCGACCCATCCCGGATCCGGGATCGTGACTACGGCTCAAGCTCATTACCATAACGCAAAATGCAAAAAAATATTCTTAGAAATATTTAACCTCCACACATTAACAAGTCCAATAGCTCAAATGAAAGATAAACACCTTGTTCATCTACCCAGCAAGTCAGATTTCTAAAATGTTTTACGGCGAAAACATAGCACATATTTATATTAGACCACCACCGAAACAAAAGACGAGAGGCAGCCATTTTGTCCCAGAAAATATAAAATTATAAAAGCAGGATTAAAAAATAAATAATTCACTAACCTTTTGAAAATCTTCATCAGATGACAGTAATAGTACATGTTACACAATACATTTTTTTTTCAATAATATGCCATTTATAGATTTTTAGTTTACTATGGGCACGCACTTCCTCCAAAGGGGGCAGTAATTGAGGCCTAGTCTTAAGAGGTTAAATAAAGGTGAAATAAAAAAATTTAAAAAATGTATGTTTGTTCGTCAAGTTCATATTTATATCCAAAAACCTCAGTTTACATTGGCGCCATGTTAAGAAATGCCTCCAAACCACCGGAGAAATTGCAGAGAGCCACATCAAATAACATAATTATTCATCATAAACTTTGATGAAACATACATGTTTTACATAGAATTAAAGATAAACTTGTTCTTAATGCAACCGCTGTGTCAGATTTCAAAAAAGTTTTACGGCAAAAGCACAATATTCAATAATCTGAGAACAGCGTTCAGCCACAAATGCAAGCCATACAGTTACCCGCCAAATTGTGGAGTCAACAAAAGTCATAAATAGCATTAGAAATCTTCACTTACCTTTGCTGATCTTTGTCGGAATGCACTCACAGGACTCCCACTTCCACAAGAAATGTTTGTTTTGTTCGATTACATCCATATTTATCTCCAAATACCTCAGTTTTGTTTGCGCGTTTAGTTCACTATTCCAAAGGCACAATGCGCGAGCGCAAAATCCAGACGAAAAGTCAAAAGAGTTCCATTACAGTTTATATTTTTATGGCTGCAGGAGCACTATTGAGTAGCTTGGATGAAAAGGTGCCCATTGTGAACGGCCAGCTCCTCAATCTCAGTTGCTAATATATGCATATTATTATTCATATTGGATGGAAAACACTCTGAAGTTTCTAAAACTGTTTGAATTATGTCATAAATGATAGACCATGATAGTTTGTTGGTGATGTGGACACCAAGGAACTTGAAACTCTCGACCCGCTCCACTACAGCCCCGTCGATGTTAATGGGGGCCTGTTCAGCCCTCCTTTTTCTATAGTTCACGGTCATCTCCTTTGTCTTGCTCACATTGAGGGAGAGGTTGTTGTCCTGGCACCACATTGCCAGGTCTCTGACCTCCTCCCTATAGGCTGCTTCATCATTGTCAGTGATCAGGCCTACCACTGTTGTGTTGTCTGCAAACTTAAGTTGGAGTCGTGCTTGACCACGCAGTCATGGGTGAACAAGGAGTACAGGAGGGGACTAAGCATTCACTCCTGAGGGAACCCGGTGTTGAGGATAAGCATGGCAGATGAGTTGTTGCCTACCCTTACCACCTGGAGGCTGTCCGTCAGGAAGTTCAGGATCCAGTTGCAGAGGTAGGTGTTTAGTCTCAGGGTCCTTACCTTAGCGATGAGCTTTGTGGGCACTATGGTGTTGAACCCTGAGCAGTAGTCAATGAACAGCATTCTCATGTTGGTGTTGCTTTTGTCCAGGTGGGAAAGGGCAGTGTGGAGTGCAGGCCGTGGCTCGGATGGTTGATGTCCTTGATGAACTTTAAGGCCTTCCTATGACATCGGATAGGTGTAGGTGTCATGGAGGACAGACAGTGTGGGCAGTCCGCACCACCCTCTGGAGTGCCTTGTGGTTGTGGGCAGTGCAGTTGCCGTACCAGGCGGTGATACAGCCAGACAGGATGCTCTCAATTGTGCATCTGTAAAAGTTTGTCTTAGGGTAAAGGGTCTTAGGGGCCAAGCCAAATGTCTTCAGCCTCCTGAGGTTGAAGAGACGCTGTTGCGCCTTCTTCACCACACTGTCTCTGTGGGTGGACCATTTCAGATAGTCAGTGATGTGTACGCCGAGGAATTTGAAGCTTTTCACCTTCTCCACTGCGGTCCCGTCGATGTGGATAGGTGGTGCTCACTCTGCTGTTTTCTGAAGTCCACGATCAGCTCCTTCTTTTTGTTGACGTTGAGGGAGAGGTTATTTTCCAGAACAGGGAGTACAGGAGGGAGCTGAGCACTCACCCTTGTGGGGCCCCTGTACTGAGGATCAGCAAAGTGGAGGTGTTGTTTCCTACCTTCACCACCAAGGGGCGGCCCGTCAGGAAGTCCAGTTGCACAGGGCGGGTGTTCAGACCCAGGGCCCCGAGCTTAATGATGAGTTTGGAGGGTACTATGGTGTTCAGGTCTGAGCTATAGTCAATAAACCGCATTCTTACTTAGGTATTCCTCTTGTCCAGATGGGATAGGGCAGTGTGCAGTGCGATGGCGATTTCTTCGTCTGTGGATCTATTGGGGTGGTATGCAAATAGAAGTGGGTCTAGGGTGTCAGGTAAGGTACAGGTGATATTATCCTTAACCAGCCTTTCAAAGCAATTCATGATGGCAGAAGTGAGTGGTATGGGGCGATAGTCATTTAGTTCAGTTACCTTAGCTTTCTTGGGAACAGGAACATTGGGGGACATTTTGAAGCATGTTGGACAATGTGGGGACAGCATACTCTGAGGACGCTGCTAGGGATGCCGTCTGAGCCGGCAGCCTTGCGGGGGTTAACACATTGAAATGTTTTACTCACGTCGGCTACGTAGAATGAGAGCCCCCAGTCCTTGGTAACGGGCCGTGTCGGTGGCACTGTGTTATCCTCAAAACAGGCGAAGAAGGTGTTTAGCGTGTCCGGGAGCAGGACGTTGGGGTCCGCGACATGGCAGATTTTCCCTTTGTAATCCGTATTCGTCTGTAGACCCTGCAACATACGTCTCGTGTCTGAGCCATTGAACTGCGACTCCACTGACGTTTTGCCTGTTTGTTAATCAGCATCCTGACAGAGCGAACCTTTTCATAAAATCAGAATGGATCCCTCTCTCTTCTCCTCCTATTAGAATGTCTCTCTCTTTTCATCCTGTTAGAATGGATCCCCCTCTCTTCTCCTATTAGAATGCATCTCTCTCTTCTCCTCCTATTAGAATGATCTCTCTCTTCTCCTCCTATTAGAATGGATTTTGTACACTGAGGATATTTTTGCAGAATTCTGCATGCAGTGTCAATTTGGTGTTTGTCCCATTTTGTAAATTCCTGGTTGGTGAGCGGACACCAGATCTCACAACCATAAAGGGCAAAGGGTTCTATAACTGATTCAAGTATTTCTAGATCCTAATTTGTAATGAGAATGAGAGTTGACCTCTTCTCTTCCTCCAGGGGATATGGAGCGGTGAGATGATCAATGACGTGTTTCTATTCCAGTTGTACTTCTCTCTATGGGGATAGTCCCCCATGCCTGGTTCCTCTCTAGATTTCTTCCTAGATTCCTGCCTTTTCACTGTGTTTTTCCTAGCCACTGTGCTTCTACACCTGCATTGCCTTCTCTTTGGGGTTTTAGGCTGGGTTTTAGGCTGGGTATATGCACTTTATCTGCTGAAATAAAAAGGGCTTTATAAAGGCATTTGATTGATTGATTAACAGGAGACAGGAGATCATGACGCCAACTGAATGTGAGCAAGACAAAGGAGATGATCGTAAACTCCAGGAAAAGGATGGCCGAACACACCCCCATTCACATCGACGGAGCTGTAGTGGAGCGGGTCGGGAGTTTCAAGTTCCTTGGTGTCCACAAACTATCATGGTCCGAACACAACAAGAAAGTCATGAAGAGGGCACGACAATGCCTTTTCCCCCTCAGGAGACTGAAAAGATTTGGCATGGGTCCCCAGATCCTCAAAAATTTCTACAGCTGTACGAACCATGAAGAGCATCCTGACCGGTTGCATCATCACCTGGTAAGGCAACTGCTCGGCATCTGACCATAAGGCGCTACAGAGGGTAATACGTACAGCCCAGTACATCACTTGGGCCAAGCTTCCTGCCATCCAGGACCTATATACTAGGCGGTGTCAGAGGAAGCCCCATCATTTTTCAAAGACTCCAGTCACCCAAGTCATAGACTGTTCTCTCTGCTATCACACGGCAAGAGGTACCGGAGCGCCAAGTCTAGGTCCAAAAGGCTCCTTAACAGCTTCTAACCCCAAGCCAATAGACTTTTGAACAATTAATCAAATGGCCACCAAGACTAAGGGGGGTTAGCCTTCCGGCCTGCTGCACAACATCACAGTTCTTTAAAGGGGATTTTGAAAAATGTTCAACTTCCTATTCATCATCTCCAGCACCATCCCAACATCAACATTCTGTTTTGTAGTAAAAATGATATAGATAAGTGTTTCCAATGACATCATCAACCAATTAGTAGACAATTAGTAGGCAATTAGTGGGCAATTAGTAGGCAATTAGTAGGCTATGTTGATGCTGGGGTGTTGCTGGAGATGATGAATATGAAGTTGAAAAATTGTGAAGTTTCCCTTTAATAGCATTGGTTGAGATCCTATCTCTCTCTTTCTCTGTCTCTGTCCGTGTCCTCTGTCTCTATCTCTCTCTCTCTTCCTCCCTCTCTCTCTCTTTCTCTCTCCCTCTCTCCCCCTTCCCCCCCTCTCTTCCTCTCCTTCCCTCTCTCTCTATGTCAGCAGCAGATTCAGACTTGCCAGTGGGTGGCAGTCAGATTGTGTGGGCATTTATGGGTTCTAGTTTGCTCACAATACAATGGTGACAAGGAGATCATTCCTGAACCAGTTTGGTGGAGCATTTTTGGATCTGTGTGTCTGCAGATCTTCTTTCTTCCAGAAACCAAAAACAAAATGCTAAAGCCATCTACAACCATACATTCCTGTTTTACGTTCGCACAGGATGTCTATAGCAACCCTATTTTATCACATTCCAGAATGACTTGATTGAAGGAGAATCTGACTAAATCTTTCTACAGAAGTTGGTGGAACGCTAAACTATCCCAAAGGGTGGTTTCCATGGATACTGAGAGGTGCTGAGAGTAGAAACTAATGTTCGGGAGTTCTGACCCAAAGAAATTAGGAAGCTCTCTCTCACTACATCACAACCACATCACAAATGTCCTTGACTCTCGCTCTCTGACTTAGATAATATTCTGCTCTTATACCGGACCCACTATGTCCGTCCATATAGGTCACTGATTGCATGCTTCTCTGACCCTACAGCAGAAAGATCTGAAGTGAACCATTTACTTTCAAACTGACATAAAGAGGTGGATTGTTATCAAATACATCAAACACATGGTTTCCACATTACATTACTACTGTATGTGGAAGTGTATGCTTTGCTTTTCTTTTGGTTGTGTACCGATGGCCGCTGAGGAGTTAAAACTCAGAGGAAGAGTTCATGGAAACCCTTGACTCAGTGTACTTATAGAGAATATATCATTTTCAGCTTGGCTTGCCTTTCAGCTCTGGGCTTTCTTTGCTTTGTAAGTAGGGCTGGTCCATGCTTGGTTTACCAGAGATAGTCAGAGTAGGGTTCATATCAGCTCCTCCAGCCCATTCTCAGGGATTACACACTGTGGCAGGGAGTTGCTGTGGGTGTGGAGCATGGCTCTGAGACTTTGTGTATCTGTGTGTGTCTTTGTGTGTGTGTGTGCCTGTGTGTGTGGGTGCCTGTGTGTGTGTGTGCATGTGTGTGTGTGTGCGTGTGTGTGTGTGTCTTTGTGTGTGTGTGTCTGTGTATGCGTGCGTGTGTGTGCGTGCGTGTGTGTGCGTGTGTGTGTGTGTGTCTTTGTGTGTGTGTGCCTGTGTGCCTGTGTGTGTGTGTGTGTGTGTGTGTGTGTGTGTGTGTGTGTGTGTGTGTGTGTGTGTGTGTGTGTGTGTGTGTGTGTGTGTGTGTGTGTGTGTGTGTGTGTGTGTGTGTGTGTGTGTGTGTGTGTGTGTGTGTGTGTGTGTGTGTGTGTGTGCTAGTAGACACTATGGGCTATATTCTATATTTGGTGACTGAATTTTCAATATCTCTAAACAAGAATCGAACTGCATGAACATTTAAATTCATACACAAATTCATACACTCAACAAAATGTTTAAAAATAGAAACAAAAATAACCATTACCGCATTAATTCACGACTGCATTAACTCACCACTGCATTAACTCACCACTGCATTAACTCACCACTGCATTATCTCACCACTGCATTAACTCACTACTGCATTAACTCACTACTGCATTAACTCACTACTGCATTAACTCACCACTGCATTAACTCACCACTGCATTAACTCACTACTGCATTAACTCACCACTGCATTAACTCACCAGTGCATTACCTCACCACTGCATTAACTCACTACTGCATTAGCTCACCACTGCATTAATTCACGACTGCATTAACTCACCACTGCATTAATTCACTACTGCATTAACTCACTACTGCATTAATTCACCACTGCATTAACTCACCACTGCATTAACTCACTACTGCATTAACGCACTACTGCATTAACTCACCACTGCATTAACTCACTACTGGATTAACTCACCACTGCATTAACTCACTACTGCATTAACTCACTACTGCAGTAACTCACTACTGCATTAACTCACCACTGAATTCATTCACTACTGCATTAACTCCCTACTGCATTAACTCACCACTGAATTCATTCACTACTGCATTAACTCCCTACTGCATTAACTCACCACTGAATTCATTCACTACTGCATTAACTCCCTACTGCATTAACTCACTACTGCATTAACTCACCACTGCATTAATTCACTACTGCATTAACTCACTACTGTATTAATTCACTACTGCATTAATTCACTACTGCATTAGCACACCACTGCATTAACTCACTACTGCATTAACTCACCACTGAATTCATTCACTACTGCATTAACTCCCTACTGCATTAACTCACCACTGAATTCATTCACTACTGCATTAACTCCCTACTGCATTAACTCACCACTGAATTCATTCACTACTGCATTAACTCCCTACTGCATTAACTCACTACTGCATTAACTCACCACTGCATTAATTCACTACTGCATTAACTCACTACTGCATTAATTCACTACTGCATTAATTCACTACTGCATTAACACGCCACTGCATTAACTCACTACTGCATTAATTCACTACTGCATTAACTCACTACTGCATTAACTCACCACTGCATTAACTCACTACTGCATTAGCTCACTACTGCATTAACTCACTACTGCATTAACACACTACTGCATTAATTCACTACTGCATTAACTCACTACTGCATTAACTCACCACTGCATTAACTCACTACTGCATTAACTTTTGTATTTTGCAAAACAGGAACATTGTTATTCTAGACTATTCCGTAAATGTGGTTACTCTGTTTCATTAAATGTTCTGTGTCAGGGAGTTAGTGTGGTTCAAAGTAGAACAGGGATATTGTTATTCTAGACTATTCCGTAAATGTGGTTACTCTGTTTGATTAAATGTTCTGTGTCAGGGAGTTAGTGTGGTTCAAAAGTACAACATATTGCAGGCTGTGGAAAGTACTGTTACTGGAGTTTGAGTGTACGACTGTGTACTTGATGCTCCACTGAGTCTGTTCTCTTGCAATTGTAGTGCTACAGCTCCCTTCCTGCTCCTCCGTCAGTCTGTGTCCCAGCAGGTGATGATATATGTCTAATGAGCTTTGGGTTTCAGAGTAGCATGACGATCCCCCTCTGCCCCTGCTGTCCCGGTCCTGCCCTTCTCCATCAGGCTCACACACTGGAGAAATATTGGTCCCTTTCTCAGCAGCTCCCCACCATCCACCTCCGATACTTTAGACTTGAGAGGAGAGAGAGAAGCAGAGAGAGAGAGAGAGAGAGAGAGAGAGAGAGAGAGAGAGAGAGAGAGAGAGAGAGAGAAGATAAGAACAGAGAGAGATAAAGAGAGAGAGAAAGAGAGAGAGAGAGAGAGAGAGAGAGAGAGAGAGAGAGAGAGAGAGAGAGAGAGAGAGCGAGCGAGCAACAGTAATCCATTCAGGACAATCTAATAGAAGGAGAAGAGAGAGGGATCCATTCTAATAGAAGGAGAAGAGAGAGGGATCCATTCTAATAGGAGAAGAAATATATCCATTATAATAGGAGGAGAAGAGAGAGGGATCTATTCTAATAGGAGTAGAAGAGAGAGGGATCCATTCCAATAGGAGGAGAAGAGAGAGAGGTCCATCCATTCCCTTTCTTAGCAGCTCCCCACCATCCACCTCCTGCAATTCTGCAAAAATATCCTCCGTGTACAACATAGAACACCAAATAATGCATGCAGAGCAGAATTAGGCCGATACCCACTACTTATCAAAATCCAGAAAAGAGCCGTTAAATTCTACAACCACCTAAAGGAAGCGATTCCCAAATCTTCCATAACAAAGCCATCACCTACAGAGAGATGAACCTGGAGAAGAGTCCCCTAAGCAAGCTGGTCCTGGGGCTTTGTTCACAAACACAAACAGACCCCACAGAGCTCCAGGACAGCAACACAATTAGACCCAAGCAAATCATGAGAAAACAAAAATATAATTACTTGACACATTGGAAAGAATTGACAAAAAATCAGAGCAAACTAGAATGCTATTTGGCCCTAAACAGAGAGTACACAGTGGCAGAATACCTCACCACTGTGACTGACCCAAACGTATGTGCACTATGTGCACACTGCTATGTGCACACTGCCCACAAAATGAGGTGGAAACTGAGCTGTACTTCCTAATATCCTGCCCAATGTATGATCATATTAGAGACACATATTTCCCTCAGGTTACACAGATCCACAAAGAATTCCAAAACAAACCCAATTTTGATATCTACTCGGTGAAATACCACAGTGTGCCATCACAGCAGCAAGATTTGTGACCTCTTGCCACAAGAAAAGGGCAACCAGTGAAAAACAAACACCATTGTAAATACAACCCATATTTATGCTTATTTATTTTATCTTCTGTACCTTAACCATTTGTACATCATTACAACACTGTATATATACATAATATGTCATTTGTAATGTATTTTTTATTTTGGAACTTCTGTTGAGTGTAATGTTTACTGTTCATTTTTATTGTTTATTTCACTTTTGCATATATTGAGTTTTCACACTTGGTCCCTTTCAGTAAATGTTTGTGAATTCAATGCGGTTCTTTCCATGTTTTGTGCAGTGTAAACACTTTAAAGGGGAGGACAGCTCATAATAATGGATGGAACGGAGCAAATTGAACAGTATCAAACACCTGGAAACCATATTTGCAATATGTGATCTATAGACTGTTTATTTAATTGAGGGGTTTGAATAGTGTGAGACAACATATTTGGTACAAAATCTATTCTAGCTCTTAAAAGGGTAATAGCCTACACTGGGTGTACAATTTAAACTTAGAGCATTACTTAATCTGTTTAATTATTGAATTCTGTTACCAATAATATTTACATGTTAATAGTATCTTCTGATTACATTTATTGTGTCTCATATCTTAACTAAATGTAAATGGCTTGTTCTGCACTTTGTAAACACCCGGAGTGCATTGAGTGAATGTTGGAAAAAGTAGTTCCAAGGAGTGCATGTTTTGGTTGATGATGATCAGTTGATTATTTGATTCAGTTGTGTAGTGCTAGGGCAAAATGCAAAAGTACCGTGTTTGGGAAACGCTGCTAAATGCAGAAAATATCAAAGCTGTATACTGAGAAATGACAGTCTACAAGCTTCAAAGCCTTTTTTAAATCAAAAACATCATTGCCATATCAAAGAAGTCAGTTACCATATCAAAGACATCAGTTACCTTGTCAAAGATGTCAGTTACCATGTCAAAGACGTCAGTTACCATGTCAAAGACGTCAGTTACCATGTCAAAGACATCAGTTACCATGTCAAAGACATCAGTTACCATGTCAAAGACATCAGTTACCATGTCAAAGACGTCAGTTACCATGTCAAAGACATCAGTTACCATGTCAAAGACATCAGTTACCATGTCAAAGACATCAGTTACCATGTCAAAGACATCAGTTACCATGTCAAAGACGTCAGTTACCATGTCAAAGACGTCAGTGCCATGTCAAAGACGTCAGTTACCATGTCAAAGACGTCAGTTACCATGTCAAAGATGTCAGTTACCTTGTCAAAGACGTCAGTTACCTTGTCAAAGATGTCAGTTACCATGTCAAAGACATGAGTTACCATGTCAAAGATGTCAGTTACCATGTCAGACGTCAGTTACCATGTCAAAGACGTCAGTGCCATGTCAAAGACGTCAGTTTCCATGTCAAAGACATCAGTTACCATGTCAAAGACGTCAGTTACCATGTCAAAGACGTCAGTGCCATGTCAAAGACGTCAGTTACCATGTCAAAGACGTCAGTTACCATGTCAAAGACGTCAGTGCCATGTCAAAGACGTCAGTTACCATGTCAAAGACGTCAGTTACCATGTCAGACGTCAGTTACCTTGTCAAAGACGTCAGTTACCATGTCAAAGATGTCAGTTACCATGTCAAAGACGTCAGTTACCTTGTCAAAGATGTCAGTTACCATGTCAAAGACATCAGTTACCATGTCAAAGATGTCAGTTACCATGTCAAAGACATCAGTTACCATGTCAAAGACATCAGTTACCATGTCAAAGACATCAGTTACCATGTCAAAGACGTCAGTGCCATGTCAAAGACGTCAGTTACCATGTCAAAGACGTCAGTTACCATGTCAAAGATGTCAGTTACCATGTCAAAGACGTCAGTTACCATGTCAAAGACGTCAGTGCCATGTCAAAGACGTCAGTTACCATGTCAAAGATGTCAGTTACCATGTCAAAGACGTCAGTTACCATGTCAAAGACGTCAGTTACCATGTCAAAGACGTCAGTGCCATGTCAAAGACGTCAGTTACCATGTCAAAGACATCAGTTACCATGTCAAAGACGTCAGTTACCATGTCAAAGACATCAGTTACCATGTCAAGGACTTCAGTTACCATGTCAAAGACGTCAGTTACCATGTCAAAGATATCAGTTACCATGTCAAAGACGTCAGTTACCATGTCAAAGACATCAGTTACCATGTCAAAGACGTCAGTTACCATGTCAAAGACGTCAGTGCCATGTCAAAGACGTCAGTTACCATGTCAAAGACGTCAGTGCCATGTCAAAGACGTCAGTTTCCATGTCAAAGACATCAGTTACCATGTCAAAGACTTCAGTTACCATGTCAAAGACATCAGTTACCATGTCAAGGACTTCAGTTACCATGTCAAAGACGTCAGTTACCATGTCAAAGATATCAGTTACCATGTCAAAGATGTCAGTTACCATGTCAAAGACATCAGTTACCATGTCAAAGACGTCAGTTACCATGTCAAAGACGTCAGTGCCATGTCAAAGACGTCAGTTACCATGTCAAAGACGTCAGTGCCATGTCAAAGACGTCAGTTTCCATGTCAAAGACATCAGTTACCATGTCAAAGACGTCAGTTACCATGTCAAAGACGTCAGTGCCATGTCAAAGACGTCAGTTACCATGTCAAAGACGTCAGTTACCATGTCAAAGACGTCAGTGCCATGTCAAAGACGTCAGTTACCATGTCAAAGACGTCAGTTACCATGTCAAAGACATCAGTTACCATGTCAAAGACATCAGTTACCATGTCAAAGACGTCAGTTACCATGTCAAAGACGTCAGTTACCATGTCAAAGACGTCAGTTACCATGTCAAAGACATCAGTTACCATGTCAAAGATATCAGTTACCATGTCAAAGACGTCAGTTACCATGTCAAAGACATCAGTTACCATGTCAAAGACGTCAGTTACCATGTCAAAGACGTCAGTGCCATGTCAAAGACGTCAGTTACCATGTCAAAGACATCAGTTACCTTGTCAAAGATGTCAGTTACCATATCAAAGACGTCAGTTACCATGTCAAAGACATCAGTTACCATGTCAAAGACATCAGTTACCATGTCAAAGACGTCAGTTACCATGTCAAAGACATCAGTTACCATGTCAAAGACGTCAGTTACCATGTCAAAGACATCAGTTACCATGTCAAAGACGTCAGTTACCATGTCAAAGACATCAGTTACCATGTCAAAGACGTCAGTTACCATGTCAAAGACATCAGTTACCATGTCAAAGACTTCAGTTACCATGTCAAAGACGTCAGTTACCATGTCAAAGACGTCAGTGCCATGTCAAAGACGTCAGTTACCATGTCAAAGATGTCAGTGCCATGTCAAAGACGTCAGTTACCATGTCAAAGACATCAGTTACCATGTCAAAGACTTCAGTTACCATGTCAAAGACATCAGTTACCATGTCAAGGACTTCAGTTACCATGTCAAAGACGTCAGTTACCATGTCAAAGATATCAGTTACCATGTCAAAGACGTCAGTTACCATGTCAAAGACGTCAGTTACCATGTCAAAGACGTCAGTGCCATGTCAAAGACGTCAGTTACCATGTCAAAGACGTCAGTTACCATGTCAAAGACATCAGTTACCATGTCAAAGACATCAGTTACCATGTCAAAGATGTCAGTTACCATATCAAAGACGTCAGTTACCTTGTCAAAGATGTCAGTTACCATATCAAAGACATCAGTTACCATGTCAAAGACGTCAGTTACCATTTCAAAGACGTCAGTTACCATGTCAAAGACGTCAGTTACCATGTCAAAGACGTCAGTTACCATGTCAAAGACGTCAGTTACCATGTCAAAGACATCAGTTACCATGTCAAAGACATCAGTTACCATGTCAAAGACGTCAGTTACCATGTCAAAGACGTCAGTTACCATGTCAAAGACGTCAGATACCATGTCAAAGACATCAGTGCCATGTCATGTGAGGGATATGTTGCATAATGTTTATCTATGGTTTGTCTTTCTCCAGATCTCAGGAAGACGTTTGACCAGGAGCCTCTGGGAAAGGAAGTGTCTCTAGAACAGGAAGTGCTTCTTCAATGCCGCCCCCCAGAAGGAATCCCTGCTGCTGAGGTAAGGGTCAAAGGTCATGACTCAAAGCTACAGTGACTCTCTGGTATTCGGTCGTCCAATGAATGAACATAAATAGTCAAGTAAAGCAGGTAACCTGGTTTTAACAAACACTTATCCTGAAAGTCAGCCTGAAGATGCAGAATTTTGTTGTGTCGCTGGAGCTACTGAGCAGCAGAGCCTAAAGCTGTAGCCCCATAATGTCAGATACACTGGGACCCCATGTCTTTACTCCTTCTCAACAGATGGCAACTCCAAGCCCTCCTCACTCCTGATCTTAACGAATAGAGCTGGCTCTGCCGCAAATAATACGATGTACAGCTCTTAAAACAACCAAATGTTTACCAGCCTCATTGTCTGTCTTTTTTTACCCACCGATAAAGTTGAAGGAAATCCTTCAATTGCACTTCCTGCAGGGAAGATTAGCCAAATGAATTGTCCTGCTTTGAAGGAGAGGTTTGGTAGTAGAGCTGCAGGGAATGTTAGAGCTAGTTTCCTCACCCTCAATTACCATTGTTCCTGATGTGTTATGATTCCCACCATCAACCACATTCCTGGAAGCTTGTTTTAATAAACCAAATGTATTAATAGTGATTGTTAGAATCTTAAGAGGGTGTATCTTATAAGTGGCCTGGTAGATTTGAGATTTAAGTTGTATTGTAAGCATGCCCCTTTCAAAATTTTAGAATAACATATATTGCCTTTGTTTCACTCTAGACTTGACTGTCCTTAACCAGCACAAAAACATCCAGTGGTGTACTGCACTAGCATCGAATTGTCCCAGCGATATGCAACTTTTCAGGGAAGTCAGGAACCAATATACACAGTCAGTTAAGAAAGCAAAGGCTAGCTTTTTCAAACAGAAATTTGAATCCTGCAGCACTAAAGTTTTGGGACACTGTAAAGTCCATGGAGAATAAGAGCACATCCTCCCAGCTGCCCACTGCACTGAGGCTAGGAAACACTGTCTCCACCGATAAATCCACGATAATCGAGAATTTCAATAAGCATTTCTCTACGGCTGGCCATGCTTTCCACCTGGCTACCACAACACCGGCCAACAGCCCTGCATCTCCCATAGGAAAACGGCCCAAACCCTCTCTTCCTAAAATTATTCGCTGTCATTGTTGCAACCCCTATTTACTAGTCTGTTCAACCTCTCTTTTGTATCGTCTGAGATTCCTAAAGATTGGAAAGCGGCCACGGTCATCCCCCTCTTCAAAGGGGGAGACACTCTAGACCCAAACTGTTACAGACCTATATCCATCCTGCCCTACCTTTCTAAAGTCTTCGAAAGCCAAGTGAACAAACAGATCACCAACCATTTCGAATCCAACCGTACCTTCTTCACTATGCAATCCGGTTTCCGAGCTGGTCATGGGTGCACCTCAGCCACGCTCAAGGTCCTAAACGATATCATAACCGCCATCGATAAAAGACAGTACTGTACTGTGCAGCCATCTTCATCGACCTGGCCAAGGCTTTAGGTGTCTGGCTAGACTGTAAACTCTCCTTCCAGACTCATATTAAGCATCTCCAATCCAAAATGAAATCTAGAATTGGCTTCCTATTTCGCGAACAAAGCCTCCTTCACTCTTGCTGCCAAACATACCCTCGTAAAACTGACTATCCTACCGATCCTTGACTTTGACGATGTCATTTACAAAATAGCCTCCAACACTCCTCAGCAAATTGGATGCAGTCTATCACAGTGCAATCTGTTTTGTCACCAAAGCCCCATATACTATCTAACAATGCTCTCCTCGCTACATATTTGTCGCCAAACCCACTGGCTCCAGGTCATCTATAAGTTTTTGCTAGGTAAAGCTCCGCCTTATCTCAGCTTACTGGTCACCATATCAACACCCACCCGTAGCACGCGCTCCAGCAGGTATATTTCACTGGTCATCCCCAAAGCCAACACCTTATTTCGCTGCCTTTTCTTCCAGTTCTCGGCTGCCAATGACTGGAACGAATTGCAAAAATCACTGAAGTTGGAGACGTATATGTCCCTCACTAACTTTAAGCATCAGCTACCTGAGCAGCTTACCGATCGCTGCAGCTGTACACAGCCCATCTCTGTAAATAGCCCATCCAACCAACTACCAACTTCATCCCCATATTTGTTTTTGTTTTTTTCTGCTGTTTTGCACAGCAGTATTTTTACTTGCACATCCTCATCTGCACATCTCACTCCAGTGTTAATGGCTAAATTGTAATTACTTCACCACTACGGCCTATTTATTGCCTTACCTCCTTACTCCATTTGCACACACTGTGTACAGATTTTTCTATTGTGTTATTGACTGTACCTTTGTTTATCCTATGTGTAACTCTGTGTTATGTTGTTGTCGCTCTGCTTTGCGACAACAACAATCTTGGCCAGGTCGCAGTTGTAAATGAGAACAATCTTGGCCTACCTGGTTAAATAAAGGTGAAATAAAAAATTTAAAAATACTTTAAGAAGGTATTGTATCTGGCTCAGGTATGCCGACCAATCAGGATGCCTTAGTGAACTAAATTAGACAATGCCAATAACTAGAAGTAGAAGTTATATCCTATGTCAAACTCTCTTTATGTCAGAATAGAACATTGTTTTTTCAGTAGCTTGTCTCAGTCATTCTATTATAATAGTACTGAGTTGTTCCACACATTCTAATGCCCAGAAAAGCACTCCTCTTTCAGCTGCTGCCTCACTGGGCTTTTCATGGCCATGTTTGGGTATTTCCTGAAGGCTGGCCAGTCATCACAATGTGGGTAAGTGAGGGACAATGTGTAGTTATCGGCAATAAGAGCAGGGCTCCTAAACTGTGTCACTGTGTATTATCCTCCATCTGCCAAGTAGCACCCCTCCCTACCCACATCGTCCCCATTCTACAACCTGACTGATGTGGTGAATTCTAAGGTCTGAGTCATCGAGTACAGGGACATGGAGAGAAAGAGGGAGGATGAAAGGAGGAGAGGGACAGGGAGAGAAAGAGAGAGAGAGAAATAGAAAGAGGGAGAGAGAGTTAGTGTGTGACAGAATTTGTGAGCTTTGGAGTGAGTTCTTCACAGGTCTGAACTCTCAAAAGGCCTGCGACTGACCCGGAAAAGCTGAGTTAAGTGAGTGGAACTGCCTTGCTAATAACCCGATGAGAAATACTGACCTACTAAATGGAGTAAAGTTTGGGCCAAACTCTCTGGAAAACTCTCTTTAGGCTTTTTCTATTGGTGATTCCGACACTTTGTTTCAGAGTGATGCCAATCAAGCTTCTCTCTGATTGGCTCAGTGGGATAATTAAGACTCAACAGGAGCACAATTGTGATGACACACCTGTGCTCATCAAGGCCTTACTGTTACTGTAGCAACACAGCTGTGCGCTGACAGGGCAGAGAGAATCACTGTCATCACTGTCATCATCAACCAAGGATAATGAAGTCTGAATAGAATGACAGATTGTAGTTTGGAATGAAAAGGGACTGGAGGGGGTACTGTATTGAAGTGAAGCCTAGGCCGACCGCCACCACTTGTGGAGAGAGGCAGGCATCCAACACCATTAATTACTCACACACACTTACCTCACTTGAGAAATAAAGACACCAGTCTATTATGTATATTTTCTGAAGTGAAACACAGCTGTTGAGGAAGAGAAAAACACCCCAACTGATCCTGAGAGCCTTTTTTCTCTCTCTGTCTGTCAGGCATTTTCTCACACAAACGCTTCAGGAACCCGGCTAGTGATAAACAGATGGGCCCAAGTCTGTGGTCGCATATGCATCTGCAGAAATATGTAGCAGGGTCACTGCAGAAGAAATATCTGTCATATTCCAGCCACAGGGAGACAGAGAGGGAGAGAGAGAGAGAGAAGAGCTGTTGAAGGTTGTTGGGTTTGGATCCAGTGTGTTGTCAGTTCTCTCTGTGACTCTTTAACTGGATGCCTATGACCAGGCCATGCCAGGCCAGGCCAGAGTGAGTGAGGCAGGCAGGCAGGCAGGAAGGCACTGGCATCGTAGAGAGACTGTGGCCCATGTCAATGTGTCAATTCTGCCCATGTCTTACAGCACTATGCTTAATCATTTCGATGGATTCTCATGGAAAGCTGTCTTTTCCAGGAGTAGTGCTACGCAAGGATTCACATCACACATTCTAATAAAACAAAACATAATACTGTGCTCACACACACAGTTTGACTTGGTATGGACCTTGGATCCTGGAAGCAGCTTTTTTATTTTCTCTGGTACTTTATTACTGTAGCAAGGTTATTATATGTTGCTGGATTGAACATCGCCTCTGAAGACACAATTGCTGGTGGTCAGTTTGTATAGTGAATGTAGCTGCGGAAGAATAGAAGAGTACAGATTTTTATGTATTAATTTTACCTTTATTTCAAATCAAATCAAATCAAATGTATTTATATAGCCCTTCGTACATCAGCTGATATCTCAAAGTGCTGTACAGAAACCCAGCCTAAAACCCCAAACAGCAAACAATGCAGGTGTAAAAGCACGGTGGCTAGGAAAAACTCCCTAGAAAGGCCAAAACCTAGGAAGAAACCTAGAGAGCTATGTGGGGTGGCCAGTCCTCTTCTGGCTGTGCCGGGTAGAGATTATAACAGAACATGACCAAGATGTTCAAATGTTCATAAATGACCAGCATGGTCAAATAATAATAAGGCAGAACAGTTGAAACTGGAGCAGCAGCACAGTCAGATGGACTGGGGACAGCAAGGAGCCATCATGTCAGGTAGTCCTGGGGCACGGTCCTAGGGCTCAGGTCCTCCGAGAGAGAGAAAGAAAGAGAGAATTAGAGAGAGCATATGTGGGGTGGCCAGTCCTCTTCTGGCTGTGCCAGGTGGAGATTATAACAGAACGTGGCCAAGATGTTCAAATGTTCATAAATGACCAGCATGGTTGAATAATAGTAAGGCAGAACAGTTGAAACTGGAGCAGGAGCATGGCCAGGTGGACTGGGGACAGCAAGGAGTCCTCATGTCAGGTAGTCCTGGGACATGGTCCTAGGGCCCAGGCCAGTTGAAACTGGAGCAGCAGCATGGCCAGGTGGACTGGGGACAGCAAGGAGTCATCATGTCAGGTAGTCCTGGGGCATGGTTCTAGGGCTCAGGTCCTCCGAGAGAGAGAAAGAAAGAGAGAAGGAGAGAATTAGAGAACGCACACTTAGATTTACACAGGACACCGAATAGGACAGGAGAAGTACTCCAGATAAACAAACTGACCCTAGCCCCCGACACATAAACTACTGCAGCATAAATACTGGAGGCTGAGACAGGAGGGGTCAGGAGACACTGTGGCCCCATCCGAGGACACCCCCGGACAGGGCCAAACAGGAAGGATATAACCCCACCCACTTTGCCAAAGCACAGCCCCCACACCACTAGAGGGAAATCTTCAACCACCAACTTACCATCCTGAGACAAGGCCGAGTATAGCCCACAAAGATCTCCGACACGGTACAACCCAAGGGGTGGGGGGGAACCCAGACAGGCCGACCACAACAGTGAATCAACCCACCCAGGTGACGCATCCCCCCAGGGACGGCACGAGAGAGCCCCAGCAAGCCAGTGACTCAGCCCCGTAACAGGGTTAGAGGCAGAGAATCCCAGTGGAAAAAGGGGAACCGGCCAGGCAGAGACAGCAAGGGCGGTTCGTTGCTCCAGAGCCTTTCCGTTCACCTTCCCACTCCTGGGCCAGACTACACTCAATCATATGACCCACTGAAGAGATGAGTCTTCAGTAAAGACTTAAAGGTTGAGACCGAGTTTGCGTCTCTGACATGGGTAGGCAGACCGTTCCATAAAAATGGAGCTCTATAGGAGAAAGCCCTGCCTCCAGCTGTTTGCTTAGAAATTCTAGGGACAATTAGGAGGCCTGCGTCTTGTGACCGTAGCGTACGTATAGGTATGTACGGCAGGACCAAATCAGAGAGGTAGGTAGGAGCAAGCCCATGTAATGCTTTGTAGGTTAGCAGTAAAACCTTGAAATCAGCCCTTGCTTTGACAGGAAGCCAGTGTAGAGAGGCTAGCACTGGAGTAATATGATCAAATTTTTTGGTTCTAGTCAGGATTCTAGCAGCCGTATTTAGCACTAACTGAAGTTTATTTAGTGCTTTATCCGGGTAGCCGGAAAATAGAGCATTGCAGTAGTCTAACCTAGAAGTGACAAAAGCATGGATTAATTTTTCTGCATCATTTTTGGACAGAAAGTTTCTGATTTTTGCAATGTTACGTAGATGGAAAAAGCTGTCCTCGAAATGGTCTTGATATGTTCTTCAAAAGAGAGATCAGGGTCCAGAGTAACGCCGAGGTCCTTCACAGTTTTATTTGAGACGACTGTACAACCATTAAGATTAATTGTCAGATTCAACAGAAGATCTCTTTGTTTCTTGGGACCTAGAACAAGCATCTCTGTTTTGTCCGAGTTTAATAGTAGAAAGTTTGCAGCCATCCACTTCCTTATGTCTGAAACACATGCTTCTAGCGAGGGCAATTTTGGTGCTTCACCATGTTTCATTGAAATGTACAGCTGTGTGTCATCCGCATAGCAGTGAAAGTTTACATTATGTTTTCGAATAACATCCCCAAGAGGTAAAATATATAGTGAAAACAATAGTGGTCCTAAAACAGAACCTTGAGGAACACCGAAATGTACAGTTGATTTGTCAGAGGACAAACCATTCACAGAGACAAACTGATATCTTTCCGACAGATAAGACCTAAACCAGGCCAGAACATGTCCGTGTAGACCAATTTGGGTTTCCAATCTCTCCAAAAGAATGTGGTGATCGATGGTATCAAAAGCAGCACTAAGGTCTAGGAGCACGAGGACAGATGCAGAGCCTCGGTCCGATGCCATCAAAATGTAATTTACCACCTTCACAAGTGCTGTCTCAGTGCTATGATGAGGTCTAAAACCAGACTGAAGCATTTCGTATACATTGTTTGTCTTCAGGAAGGCAGTGAGTTGCTGCGCAACAGCCTTCTCTAAAATCTTTGAGAGGAATGGAAGATTCGATATAGGCCGATAGTTTTTTATATTTTCTGGGTCAAGGTTTGGCTTTTTCAAGAGAGGCTTTATTACTGCCACTTTTAGTGAGTTTGGTACACATCCAGTGGATAGAGAGCCGTTTATTATGTTCAACATAGGAGGGCCAAGCACAGGAAGCAGCTCTTTCAGTAGTTTAATTGGAATAGGGTCCAGTATACAGCTTGAAGGTTTAGAGGCCATGATTATTTTCATCATTGTGTCAAGAGATATAGTACTAAAACACTTGAGCGTCTCTCTTGATCCTAGGTCCTGGCAGAGTTGTGCAGACTCAGGACAACTGAGGTTTGGAGGAATACGCAGGTTTAAAGAGGAGTCCGTAATTTGCTTTCTAATAATCATAATCTTTTCCTCAAAGAAGTTCATGAATTTATCACTGCTAAAGTGCAAGTCATCCTCTCTTGGGGAATGCTGCTTTTTAGTTAGCTTTGCCACAGTATCAAAAAGGAATTTCGGATTGTTCTTATTTTCCTCAATTAAGTTAGAAAAATAGGACGATCGAGCAGCAGTAAGGGCTCTTCGGTACTGCACGGTACCATCCTTCCAAGCTAGTCGGAAGACTTCCAGTTTGGTGTGGCGCCATTTCCGTTCCAATTTTCTGGAAGCTTGCTTCAGAGCTCGGGTATTTTCTGTGTACCATGGAGCTAGTTTCTTATGAGACATTTTTTTAGTTTTTAGGGGTGCAACTGCATCTAGGGTATTGCGCAAGGTTAAATTGAGATCCTCAGTTAGGTGGTTAACGGATTTTTGTCCTCTGGCGTCCTTGGGTAGGCAGAGGGAGTCTGGAAGGGCATCAAGGAATCTTTGTGTTGTCTGTGAATTTATAGCACGACTTTTGATGTTCCTTGGTTGGGGTCTGAGCAGATTATTTGTTGCAATTGCAAACGTAATAAAATGGTGGTCTGATAGTCCAGGATTATGAGGAAAAACATTAAGATCCACAACATTTATTCCATGGGACAAAACTAGGTCCAGCGTATGACTGTGAGAGTGAGTGGGTCCAGAGACATGTTGGACAAAACCCACTGAGTCGATGATGGCTCCAAAAGCCTTTTGGAGTGGGTCTGTGGACTTTTCCATGTGAATATTAAAGTCACCAAAGATTAGAATATTATCTGCAATGACTACAAGGTCTGATAGGAATTCAGGGAACTCAGTGAGAAACGCTGTATATGGCCCAGGAGGCCTGTAAACAGTAGCTATAAAAAGTGATTGAGTAGGCTGCATAGATTTCATGACTAGAAGCTCAAAAGACGAAAACGTCATTTTTGTTTTTGTAAATTGAAATTTGCTATCGTAAATGTTAGCAACACCTCCGCCTTTGCGGGATGCACGGGGGATATGGTCACTAGTGTAGCCAGGAGGTGAGGCCTCATTTAACACAGTAAATTCATCAGGCTTAAGCCATGTTTCAGTCAGGCCAATCACATCAAGATTATGATCAGTGATTAGTTCATTGACTATAATTGCCTTTGAAGTAAGGGATCTAACATTAAGTAGCCCTATTTTGAGATGTGAGGTATCATGATCTCTTTCAGTAATGACAGGAATGGAGGTGGTCTTTATCCTAGTGAGATTGCTAAGGCGAACACCGCCATGTTTAGTTTTGCCCAACCCAGGTCGAGGCACAGACACGGTCTCAATGGTGATAGCTGACCTGACTACACTAACTATGCTAGTGGCAGACTCCACTATGCTGGCAGGCTGGCTAATAGCCTGCTGCCTGGCCTGCACCCTATTTCATTGTGGAGCTAGAGGAATTAGAGCCCTGTCTATGTTGGCAGATAAGATGAGAGCACCCCTCCAGCTAGGATGGAGTCCGTCACTCCTCAGCAGGTCAGGCTTGGTCCTGTTTGTGGGCGAGTCCCAGAAAGAGGGCCAATTATCTACAAATTCTATCTTTTGGGAGGGGCAGAAAACAGTTTTCAACCAGCGATTGAGTTGTGAGACTCTGCTGTAGAGCTCATCACTCCCCCTAACTGGGAGGGGGCCAGAGACAATTACTCGATGCCGACACATCTTTCTAGCTGATATGCACGCAGAAGCTATGTTGCGCTTGGTGATCTCTGACTGTTTCATCCTAACATCGTTGGTGCCGACGTGGATAACAATATCTCTATACTCTCTACACTCGCCAGTTTTAGCTTTAGCCAGCACCATCTTCAGATTAGCCTTAACGTCGGTAGCCCTGCCCCCGGGTAAACAGTGTATGATCGCTGGATGATTCGCTTTAAGTCTAATACTGCGGGTAATGGAGTCGCCAATGACTAGAGTTTTCAATTTGTCAGAGCTAATGGTGGGAAGCTTCGGCGTCTCAGACCCCGTAACGGGAGGAGTAGAGACCAGAGAAGACTCGGCCTTTGACACCGACCCTCTGCTTAATGGGGAGAACCGGTTGAAAGTTTCTGTCTGCTGAATGAGCGACACCGGTTGAGCGTTCCTACAGCATTTCCTTCCAGAAACCGTGAGAAAGTTGTCCGGCTGCGGGGACTGTGCCAGGGGATTTATACTACTATCTGTACTTACTGGTGGCACAGACGCTGTTTCATCCTTTCCTACACTGAAATTACCCTTGCCTAACGATTGCGTCTGAAGCTGGGCTTGCAGTACAGCTATCCTCGCCGTAAGGCGAGCACAGCGGCTGCAATTAGAAGGCATCATGTTAATGTTACTACTTAGCTTCGGCTGTTGGAGGTCCTGACGAATCGTGTCCAGATAAAGCGTCCGGAGTGAAAAAGTCGAGGAAAAAAATAAATATATGAACGGTAATTAAAAAGTGAAACCCGTAAAGTTGTCAGGTAGCAAAATAGGTTGGCAACAAAACGCACAGCAATTTGAAAACAAGCCTGCAAGTAGGCAATACAGTTAATAACAAATTATTATTATTTTCAATGACAGCCTACAAACAGTGGGTTAACTGCCTGCCTGTTCAGGGTACAGATTTGTACCTTGTCAGCTCGGGGGGTTTGAATTTGCAACCTTCCGGTTACTAGTCCAATGCTCTAACCCCGCCCAGATAACGGGGATCCTAATAAAATAGCAAATACCAAATGTATGTCAAAATCGCAATAGTATTACTACAAAATTATGAATGTTTTCTGAGGACAACAATAGCTAGGTTTCCATCCAACTGGCAACCTAGCTATCCAGCTGCCAATGACTGGAACAAATTGAAAAATTGGCTGAAGTTGGAGACTTATATCTCCCTCACTAACTTTAAGCATCAGCTATCTGAGCAGCTTACCGATCGCTGCAGCTGTACATAGCCCATCTGTAAATAGCCCATCCAATCTACCTACCTCATCCCCATATTGTTTTTAATTACTTTTTTGCTCTTTTGCACACCAGTATTTCTACTTGCACATCATCATCTGCACATCTATCACTCCAGTGTTAATTTGCTAAATTGTAATTACTTCGCTACTATGGCCTATTTATTGCCTTACCTCCTTACTCCATTTGCAACACACTGTATATAGATTTTTCTATTGTGTTATTGACTGTACTTTTGTTTATCCTATGTGTAACTATGTGTTGTTTTTGTCGCACTGCTTTGCTTTATCTTGGCCAGGTCGCAGTTTTTCTCAACTGGCCTACCTCGTTAAATAAAGGTGAAATAAAATACATTTAAAAAATCCAATATGCTGAAATAGAAAAAAGGCAGCAAAAAAATATTGTCCTTCATCTTAAACGTCACCGACCTCCACTGGCATCAATATCACCTTGGAATTTCACCACCATGTGAAGTTCATCAGAACTTATTTCATCTGTAGCCTAATAAACTGCACTCTTTCCTGTGTCATAGTGAGAGGACTGCACACCATGTCATCGCTTAACTCCAAGTTTATTTCGATATGATGGTTATTACAGTGCATTTTGTTATGTTACAGCCTTATTCCAGAATAGATTAAATATATATTTATTCTCATCAATCTACGCACAATAATTATTCCATTTAATTTTGCAAATGTATTAAAAAAATGGAAATATCTTATTTACATAGAGAAGAATGGGAGAAACTCCCCAAATGCACTGCATATCAATATTTGCGCACCACCATTTCTCGCATAATTAATTTTACAGACACAAAAAGATCACACCATGTCGAACAAACAAATTATCTGTCGGCATTTATAAAATTGTACCGAAACGACCCGTTTCCATCACAGGTGTCGTGATGATTTTTTTACAGTATGACTTTACTCACATAAATACTGTGTATGGCAACTTGCTTCATTTCCATTCTCCCACTGGTGCTGTTTTAAAAGGGATTATAAACATGTTATATGTAATGACATCCATGCAACACACCCACCACATTAATGGAGCATGGTCGTAATTACAGATATGATTATCTGAGATGACATACTTCTACAGTTGACCTTTTACAATATTTATCTGCTTCCACGTTTTTCTTATCTGTACTTTTCCAATCATTGGATTTATGTTGTATTGAGGCACATAATACAGAAAAGTTGATCAAGGTTTATACATGTAGTGTAACAAAAAAGACTGGTTTATGACAAACTGTTTTTAAAAGCACCAGTTGGTGTGTGGTTTTGTGGTATAAAACCTGCCCTGACATCAATGATCCATTGATGCTGACCCATAATTGTTACGCCTTGGTCATTGTATTTTATGTTTTTGTTATATGTTTGGGTAGGCCAGGGTGTGACATGGGTTTATATGTTGTATTTCGTATTAGGGTTTGTATTAATTGGGAGTGTGTATTATTAGGGGTGTGTCTAGTTAGGCTTGGCTGCCTGAGGCGATTCCTAATTGGAGTCAGCTGATTCTAGTTGTCTCGCATTGGGAACCGTATTTAGGTAGCCTGAGTGCGCGTTGTATTTCGTGGGTGATTGTACCTGTCTTAGTGTTAGTCACCAGATAGGCTGTATTAGTTTCTTTCGTTTGTTGTTTTCTTCTTCCGTTATTTCATGTACCGTATTAGCTTCATTAAAAGTCATGAGTAACCTACACGCTGCATTTCGGTCTGACTTTCTACAAACAACAGATGAAGATCATTACAGAATCACCCACCACGATTCACAGACCGAGCAGCGTGTGAACTGGCAGGATCTGAAGGAGGACGATATGGATTATACTACGTGGGAAGAAATCGACAGGTGGGCGGCCGACCCAGGGCGTGTGCAGGAGCCCGCCTGGGATTCCCTACAGCAATGCGAAGAGGGCTACAGGCGAATCGAATCAACGAAAAAGACACGCCGGTAAAAACGGAGAGGCGCTGGTTTAAACAGGCAGCGACAGCTGGAGCAGCAAAGGGAGGATGAATTATTTGGAGATTGGACATGGGAAGACGTATTGGATGGTAAAGGTTGTTACACTTGGGAGGAGATATTGGCCGGAAGAGATCGCCTCCCATGGGAACAGGTGGAGGCACTAAGGAGAGCAGAGGCAGCGGGAGATAGGAGCCGACGATACGAGGGAACACGGTTGGCAAGGAAACCGGAAAAACAGCCCAAAAAAATTATTGGGGGGGAGCTAGAAGGGAGAATAGTTATGCCAGGTAGGAGACCTGCGCATACTCCCTGTGCTCACCGTTGGGCTAGAGAGACCGGGCAGGCACCGTGTTATGCTATGGAGCGCACGGTGTTTTCAGTGCGGGAGCATAGCCCGGTGAGGCACATACCAGCTCTTCCTATTGGCCGGGCTAGAGTGGGCATCGAGCCAGGGAAGCTTGGGAGGGCTCGGTGCTCTAGAGCTCCAGTGCGCCTGCACGGTCCGGTCTACCCAGAGCCACCTCTACACACCAGTCCTCCGGTAGCAGCTCCCCGCACCAGGCTTCCTGTGCGTGTCCTCGCGCCAGTACCACCAGTTCCAGCACCACGCACCAGGCCTCCAGTGCGCCTCGCCTGTTTAGCGCAGCCAGAGCTTTTCTCCTCTCCTGCGCTGCCGGAGTCTCCTGTCTGTCCAGCGCCACCAGTGCTCCCAATCGGCCCAGCGCGTCCAGTGCGCATCGCCTGTTCAGCACAGCCAGTGCTTTTCTCCCCTCCTGCGCTGCCGGAGTCTCCCGCTTGTTTAGCGCAACCAGAGCTGTTCTCTTCTCCTGCGCTATCGGAGTCTCCCGCTTGTTTAGCGCAACCAGAGCTGTTCTCCTCTCCTGCGCTGCCGGAGTCTCCTGTCTGTCCAGCGCCACCAGTGCTCCCAGTCGGCCCAGCGCGTCCAGTGCGCCTCGCCTGTTCAGCGCAGCCAGAGCCTTTCTCCTCTCCCGCGCTGCCGGAGTCTCCTGTCTGCCCAGCGCCGCCAGTCGGCCCAGCGTCACCAGTCTGCCAGGATCCGCCAGAAGTGCCAGTCTGCCAGGATCCGCCAGAAGTGCCAGTCTACCAAGATCTTCTAGATCGGCCAGACAACCTTAATCATCCAGGTCCACCAGCCAGCCAGGATTTACCGGAGCCTACTACCTGCCTGAGCTTCCTCTCAGTACTGAGCTTCCTCTCAGTACTAGGTTCCCTCTCTGTACTGGGCTCCCTTTCAGTACTGAGCTTCCTCTCAATACCGAGCTTCCTCTCAGTACCGGGCTTCCCCTCAGTACCGGGCTTCCCCTCAGTACCGGGCTGCTTCGGTCCCGGGCTGCCCCTCTGTCCCGGGCTGCCCCTCTGTCCCGGGCTGCCCCGCTGTCCTGAGTTGCCCCTCTATCCTGAGTTGCCCCTCTATCCTGAGTTGCCCCTCTATCCTGAGTTGCCCCTCTATCCTGAGTTGCCCCTCTATCCTGAGTTGCCCCTCTATCCTGAGTTGACCCTCTGTCCCGAGCTGCCCCTCTGTCCCGAGCTGCCCCTCTGTCCCGAGCTGCCCCTCTGTCCCGAGCTGCCCCTCTGTCCCGAGCTGCCCCTCGGTCCCGAGCTGCCCCTCAGTTATGTGGGGATCAGGGTGAGGACTATTAGGCCATGGTCGGCGGGGAAGGTGGATTATCCTAGGACGCGAAGGGGAAGAACTAGGACATTTATGGAGTGGGGCCCACGTCCCGAGCCAGAACCGCCACCATGGACAGACGCCCACCCGGACCCTCCCTATGCTCTTGAGGTGCGTCCCGGAGTCCGCACCTTAGGGGGGGGTTCTGTCACGCCTTGGTCATTGTATTTTATGTTTTTGTTATATGTTTGGGTAGGCCAGGGTGTGACATGGGTTTATATGTTGTATTTCGTATTAGGGTTTGTATTAATTGGGAGTGTGTATTATTAGGGGTGTGTCTAGTTAGGCTTGGCTGCCTGAGGCGATTCCTAATTGGAGTCAGCTGATTCTAGTTGTCTCGGATTGGGAACCGTATTTAGGTAGCCTGAGTGCGCGTTGTATTTCGTGGGTGATTGTACCTGTCTTAGTGTTAGTCACCAGATAGGCTGTATTAGTTTCTTTCGTTTGTTGTTTTCTTCTTCCGTTATTTCATGTACCGTATTAGCTTCATTAAAAGTCATGAGTAACCTACACGCTGCATTTCGGTCTGACTTTCTACAAACAACAGACGAAGATCATTACAATAATAGTCTAGATAAGCTGCATTGATTCAATCCCAGCGGGCAAAACTGGTTGTTACGATGCCTCTATAACAAGACAACAATGTTTTAAACCAGAACATGACATCATTATGGCGTCCTAAGCCAAACTCCATCCACTCTGTTGATACAGCATAACTTATTTTTGTGAAAAAGAAACAGAAACCTCTCAGTACACAGACACAGGGTGGGTATGTCTTCCTCCAGGGACTGTGTTGAGACAGAGGAGGAAACCTGCCTTCACGCCTAACAGACCCTTCACACATCTAGATCCCATGCTACACATTAATATCTGATGTAACAATAGATAGTGGCACAAACACTTAGTTTGACACACAAATGAACACACACACACACACACACACATAAATACATACATACACACTCAAAGAAAGCGAGCGCCAGCAGACATTTATTCTGGCTCCCCTCACCAACATTACCAATGAAGCTTTGGTTTGAGAGGACTGAAATACTGGCATTGAGGTTTTGAAATAGCACAGCAATTGAGTTATTTAAATAAGTCTTTCTGTATCCTCTGAATACATTAAACGCCAACCAGGCACCTCTAAAAGTCATTGTTACATATGTTTCCATCCACATACATATGTAACAGGGTTGGTTATGTTTCCACACAAATATGTATTCGATTTAGTTGGTTGAATTTACATATGAATAAAGTGTGATGCCATTGGTTACGCTTGCAGATAAGGGGGAGATCGCGAACGTCAATTCTTCCCAGTTTGACATTGGCCTGTAAGCAGTGGGTCACTTTCTGAAATGCAGTATTCTATTTTAATATTTGCAATATGTACAAGTTCACAATGTACATGTCCTGATGTATTTATATGTGTACAGTATTCTGTTAGATATTGGGGACTTTCAGTGATGTGCTTTTATATGTATGTACTGTATGTTATTGAGTGAGTTAGCTAGCATGCTGTAAGTGTAATGGTCGTGTTTTACTCCCTGCTAAGACACAGTTGTTTCAAAGCCTGACTCTACAGCCATCAACATCATCGAGCTTTGCACATCTGATGGCCTGTCCTTTATCTACTTCCAGATATTTCCGCAGGTACATATTGTACGTTGTCTCATTTGTGTCATTGTTATAACCGTTGATTACAAGCCCCATTCTGATGTTGACATGTAAGCGACGAGGCACGCATCCACAGCCATCAGCATGCTGTTGTCCTGGACACCTAATGTGTCAGAGTAAACATCAATCAACTGGTATCGCTGGCTAGAAAGTTATTTCTTTAATAACACAACGCAAGAGAGTTACGAAGTACCATCACATCTGTTACTCTGGTGGCGAGACCAGTCTTCTTGTCTTCGCTGGACACCTGTTACACATATTTAATGTCCTTAATCAAGAGCAGAGGGAAAATGTCAACTGAGAAGCTGTTGTAGTGGTGAAGGAGAACGAGAACGAGACCCCCATTTTTGGCTCCTCGTGGTTTCTGTAAAGCTCAGTCATCTCCGACCACTGAGAGAGACTAGACCAGAAGTAAGGGAGGAGGGGCGGATAGAGGGATAGAGACAGAGAAGAGGGAGAGAAAATACTTTCTAGCCACCCGTGAGGTCAGACCTTTCCCTTGCTTTACCTCTGAGGCCCTTTTATGAAATCCCAGATCACACTAGTGACAGAAAGACATTCTCCTCCATTCACACCATGAAGATGTGGCAAGCAGCTCACCTCCTTTCACACCATGAAGATGTGGCAAGCAGCTCACCTCCTCTCACACCATGAAGATGTGGCAAGCAGCTCACCTCCTTTCACATCATGAGGAGGTGGCAAGCAGCTCACCTCCTCTCACACCATGAAGATGTGCCAAGCAGCTCACCTCCTCTCACACCATGAAGATGTGGCAAGCATCTCACCTCCTTTCACATCATGAGGATGATCTGGCAAGCAGCTCACCTCCTCTCACACCATGAAGATGTGGCTCGCAGCTCACCTCCTTTCACATCATGAGGATGATCTGGCAAGCAGCTCACCTCCTCTCACACCATGAAGATGTGGCAAGCAGCTCACCTCCTCTCACACCATGAAGATGTGGCAAGCAGCTCACCTCCTCTCACACCATGAAGATGTGGCAAGCAGCTCACCTCCTTTCACATCATGAGGATGATCTGGCAAGCAGCTCACCTCTCACACCATGAAGATGTGGCAAGCAGCTCGCCTCCTTTCACATCATGAGGATGTGGCAAGCAGCTCACCTCCTCTCACACCATGAAGTTGTTGCAAGCAGCTCACCTCCTCTCACACCATGAAGATGTTGCAAGCAGCTCACCTCCTCTCACACCATGAGGATGTGGCTCACAGCTCCTCTCCTTTCACACCATGAAGATGTGGCAAGCAGCTCACCTCCTTTCACACCATGAGGATGTGGCAAGCAGCTCACCTCCTCTCACACCATGAAGATGTTGCAAGCAGCTCACCTCCTTCTGAAAGAATGCAGCTTTATCGTTCTTTCCCTCCCTCCCTCCCTCCCTCCCTCCCTCCCTCCCTCCCTCCCTCCCTCCCTCCCTCCCTCCCTCCCTCCCTCCCTCCCTCCCTCCCTCCCTCCCTCCCTCCCTCCCTCCCTCCCTCCCTCCCTCCTCGCTCTCTTTTTTATTTTCTTCTTTCTTCTCTTCCTGCTCGCCGTCTGTTTTTCCACTTCACTTGTCACAGCTCCCAGATAAATACAGGGTTCAGGGGTGCCACTGCGCCTCCGCCGCGCGGTTGAGCATGTTGCCATGGAAGCAGGCTTTTAATTCAGGCATTTCGTCGGTTTGCCTGGGGTCCTGCAGTGTTATCATGGAAGTGTATGTTCATTAAGGGGCCCCAGGGGAGAGAGTGTGTGTCAGGAGGCCAGGCCTAATCCCCACGGCAACTAACCCAATGACTGCCCGTCAGGCTCACCTCTTGGCAATCATCTCAGTCGTGATTTGTTCCTGGGTTATGATTCCCCTCTAATAGCTCCGGCTCGCTACCTCCTTTTCTCTCTCTCCTGTCTTGCTGTTTGCTCTCTCTCATTCCTTTATTGCTCTCTGCTCTCTCCCATTCTCTTTATGTGTATCTCAGAGTCATAGAGTCAAAAGTGAACAAACATCCATTAGTAAATGCTCGAACAGAAATGTCAGAGCCTGTTTGTTTCACAACAGGAAGATGAAAGAGAGGTGTGTAGTACTGTGTACAGGACAATAACACCTGGGTCTCCTACAGGTCCTGGAGGGGGTGATTCCTGTAGGAGCAGGCCTGAGTTGTCTATCATGACTCTATCATGACTCTAGGTACTAGGGACCATCCAGGACCTATATAATGGGCGGTGTCAGAGGAAAGCCCATAAAATTGTCAGACTCCAGTCACCCAAGTCATAGACTGTTTTCTCTGCTACCGCACGGCAAGCGGTACCGCACGGCAAGAGGCGCCAAGTCTAGGACCAAAATGCTCCATAACAGTGTCTACCCCCAAACCATAAGACTCCTGTGTGCAAATAATCAACATTTTGACGCATGCTTGTCTGAAGGTTGAACAATACTGGCTCTGCAGCAGCATGAAAACTTCAAAGAAATATTTGAACAGTATTGACGTTATTGAAAAACCATCCAGTGACTATTTCCAAATACCTCGGTATATGGTATATATGGTATACCACCCAAGCCTACTCGGTACATCCACTGTTTACCTTTGTGCCTCCCCACCTACCCAGGACAGGGAGAGCAGTAGGCTAAATGGCATATATTATTATTATTAATGAGATCTGACCAACAGCAGAAAACCAAAGACAAACCTCAGACTAACGTCTATTACATTCATATCCATATCTCCCCCCTCAACAATATACAGATAACGTACTATTATGTCAACTCAGGTAGACTATTTCAGATGCATTGTTGTTTTCCATTTCACGCTGACCATGAATACATATATTGAAGGGCATGACATCTATATCTTTATACCCAGTAAGCCTACAGCACATACAGTACCAGTCAAAAGTTTGAACACACCTACTCATTCAAGGGATTTTCTTTATTTTTACTATTTTCTACATTGTAGAATAATAGTGATGACACCAAAACTATGAAATAGCACATATGGAATCATGTAGTAGCCAAAATAGTGTTAAACAAATCAAAATATATTTGATATTTGAGATTCTTCAAAGTAGCCACCCTTTGCCTTGATGACAGCTTTGTACACTCTTGGGATTCTCTCAACCAGCTTCACGAGGTAGTCACCTGGAATGCATTTCAATTAACAGGTCTGCCTTGTTAAAAGTTATTTTGTGGAATTTCTATCCTTCTTTTTAAAATTTTTAAAACATTTTTAATTTACCTTTATTTAACCAGGCAAGTCAGTTAAGAACACATTCTTATTTTCAATGACGGCCTGGAAACAGTGGGTTAACTGCCTGTTCAGGGGCAGAACGACAGATTTCTTAATGCGTTTGAGCCACTCAGTTGTGTTGTGACAAGATATGGGTGGTATACAGAAGATAGCCCTATTTGGTAAAAGACCAAGTCCATATCGTGGCAAGAACAGCTCAAAGGATCAAAGAGAAATGAAGGTCAGTCAATACAGAACATTTCAAGAACTTTGAAAGTTTCTTCAAGTGTAGTCGCAAAAACCATCAAGCGCTATGATGAAACTGGCTCTCATGAAGACCGCCACAGGAAATGACCCAGGGTTTTCTGCTGCAGAGGATACGTTAATTAGCATCACCAGCCTCAGAAATTGCAAGTAACAGACACATCTCAACATCAACTGTTCAGAGGAGACTGCGTGAATCAGACCTTCATTGTTGAATTACTGAAAAGAAACCACTACTAAAGGACACAAATAAGAAGATGAGAATTGCTTGGGCCAAGAAATAGGAGCAATAGACATTAGAACGGTGGTCCTTTGGTCTGTTGAGTCCAAATTTTAGATTTTGGGTTCCAACCTCTGTGTTTTTGTGAGACGCAGAGTAGGTGAACGGATGAGCTCCGCATCAAATCAAATCAATTCAATTTTACTGGTCACATACACATGGTGAGCAGATGTTAATGCAAGTGTAGCAAAATGCTTATGCTTCTAGTTTCGACAGTGCAGTAATATCTAACAAGTAATCTAACAAATTCACAACGACTACCATATACACACACAAATGTAAAGGGAAGAATGAGAATTTGTACATATAAATATATGGATGAGCGATGACCGTCTATCCAAATCTACCAATTATATGCATATCCTATCTTCTGGGCCTGAGTAAGAGGCAGTTTAATTTGGGCATGCTTTTCATCCGAAATTCCAAATGCTGCCCCCTACCCTGGAGAAGTTCATTTGCCCGTGAACAAGACGTCAATGTCCGAGACGGGACTGGTTTTCCTTTTGTAATCCGTGATTGTAGACCCATACGTCTCATGTTTGAGCTGTTGAATTGCGATTCTACTTTGTCTCTATACTGACGCTTTGCTTGTTTGATTGCCTTGCGGAGGGAATACCTACACTGTTTGAATTCTGTCATGTTTCCAGTCGCCTTGCCATGATTACAAGCAGTGGTTTGCGCTTTTAGTTGTGCGCGAATGCTGCCATTAATCCATGGTTTCTGGTTAGCGAAGGTTTTAATAGTCAAAGTGGGTACATCTCCAATGCACTTGCTAATAAACTCGCTCACCGAGTCAGCGTATATGTCGGTGTTATTGTCTGAGGCTACCCGGATCATATCCCAGTCCACGTGATCGAAGCAATCTTGAAGAGTGGAATCTGATTGGTCAGAACAGCGTTGGATAAACCTGAGCACGGGCGTTTCCTGTTTTAGTGTCTGCCTATAGGATGGGAGCAACAAAATGGAGACATGGTCAGATTTGCCAAAGGGAGGGCTGGGGAGGGCTTTGTATGCATTGCGGAAGTTAGAGTAACAATGGTCCAGAATGCTACCAGCTCGTGTCGGGCATTCAATATGCTGATAGAATTTAGGAAACCTTGATCTCTGATTAGCTTTGTTAAAATTCCCAGCTACAATAAATGCTGCCTCATATGTTTTCCAGTTTTCATAGAGTCCAGTGAAGGATCCCCTTTGGGGAAAGTCATATTCCTGGTTGGAATGTTGGTAAGTTGACGTCGCTTTTAATGTAATAACACTTGAGATTTTCTGGGCTAACAATGTAAGAAATAATACCTAGCCATCTTGCTAACTTGCCATCTTGCATGTGTGGTTCCCACCATGAAGCATGGAGGAGGAGGTATGATGGTGTGGGGGTGCTTTGCTAGTGACACTGTCTGTGATTTCAAGGTGCAAGGTTCGCTTCACCGGCATGGCTACCACAGCATTCTGCAGAAATTTGCCATCCCATCTGGTTTGCGCTTTGTGGGAGTATAATTTGTTTTTCAGCCGGACAATGACCCAACACACCTCCAGGCTGTGTAAGGGCTATTTGACCAAGAAGGCGAGAGAGGGAGTGCAGCAAAGTGACCTTTCCTCCACAATCGCCCGACCTCAACCCAATTGAGATGGTTTGGGATAAGTTGGACCGCAGAGTGAAGGATAGTCCTTAGCTTATGTGGGAACTCCTTCAAGACTATTGGAGAAGCATTCCAGGTGATGCTGGTTGAGAGAATGCCAAGAGTGTGCAAAGCTGTCATCGAGGCAAAGGGTGGCTACTTTGAATAATCTAAAATCTCAAATCTATTTTGATTTGTTATTTTGATGTGTTATTTCATAGTTTTGATGTCTTCACTATTATTATGCAATGTAGAAAATAGTAAAAATAAAGAAAATAACCTTGAATGACTAGGTGTGTCCAAACTTTTGATTTGGTACTGTACCTTTCTGCATTCTGTTATTTATACACATTGATTTGGTCCACATTGATTTATTTCCATATTTGTAGTCAGTGCAGATGCAGAGAATATAGTTTGTTTTCTAACTCGCTGTGATTGAATAATCATTCTATAACCGTGTCTGGCTCGTTTTCCAGGTTGTGTAATTTGGGTGTGTAGTGGAGATGTATAGTAATATGGAATATGAATCAATTACACTGTATAGATGTTTACTTCAGTCATATAGCGAAGGAGACAACCTGTTAATCAGGCGTCCACAGAAAGGATGCAGTCTTACTTCATTTGGAATGTATTCCCTCTGTGATTTCTGGTATTTTTCCTTCCATCCTTATGATCCAAACACCCCGCCCATTTGTCAGTGCTTTCCACCCCATGGGTTTGTCTTATATAAATGCAAAAACATATGAGCATTTTGCCTATCACTCTTCACAGCTCACAGCTGTGCGGGCCCTGGCCAAAAGTAGTGCATTACATAGGAAATAGGATGCCATTTCACACGCAGCCTAGGACAGTGTCTCAGTGTGGACGGGCGTGGCAGGCGTGTGGCAGTGCCACCCAGCAGACAATTAGAGCTGTAGACGAGCCTCTCTGACACAGCTGACCTTCTTGACCTCCAGCGCTAATGAGGACATCTGTGCATGATAGGGCTTCCTGAGTGTGTTCTGACTGAAACACACATGCTAGGCTACACACACCCACACATGTACACACACACACGCACACATACACACACACACACACACACACACACACACACACACACACACACACACACACACACACACACACACACACACACACACACACACACACACACACACACACACACACGTTTTTGAGTTCTTTTGATTGCTCACATCGTGGCTTTAAAATGTTTTATTAGGACTAGATTCTAAGGGTATCCATGGCAACCAGGTATAATTACATGTCTTATAGTATGAGTCACATTGAGTGGAACAATGCTTTGAGTTTGAGTGACGAAGATGTGCCGTGGCAGTCTTCAGACACACACACACACACACACACACACACACACACACACACACACACACACACACACACACACACACACACACACACACACACACACACAACCCTTTATTTGTTGAATGTTTCCACCTCCTCGTCTTTCCTCTCACTCCCTCCTTCTACCAGCGCTAAAAAGCTCTTTTGTTCAATTTTTAATTACCCTCTCACATAAAACAGCTCTTGACTTCTGAACACAGCCCGTTTGGAGAGGCTGCCTCTCTGATTGGTGCAAAATTGGATAACCACCTCTTTGTGCCGACTGTCAATCCCCATTACGAGAACAGGGATTTCACATACCAACGGCTGTGGTTAACACAAATATGTGTAGTGATTTCCAGAAGAAATGTTCATCATGTCTGTGAACTCCATCATGTCTTTTACACTCTTTCTTCCTATTTTCATCTTCATTAGTTTCATTGGGAGCTTTGTGCCAACCCTGTTGTCTCTCCATCAGAACAAAGAGAGAACAGGCCCAAAATGGTGATCATAATACAACTGTCAGATTTTAAACACATCAGATAGTGTATATTCATAGGCAATCTTCACACGTGATGGGCCTGGCTTATCCGCCTCATTCAACATTTAAGACTATGTAAGGTTTTGAATGGCCTGTTCCCTTTAGTGTGAGGCAAGGTGAGTGTGTATTCCATTGGCACACAGAGGACCACACATACTCAGTACACACACAGGAACACACAGAACACACACAGCTCCAGCAGAACAAGGATAAAAATAGAAGTCCAATCAGTGTTCCACTATCACGCAGCTGTGCTAAACACACACACACACTTTTCTACAGCTTCCTGTTTGTGTGTGTTGTTTGCTTGTTTGCCTCCGTAAATGTAGTGATGCGTATAATCACTTGTGCTCGCCTCCCGCCCCATGGATTTATATGTAGAGTCCTTATTGATTTACGTTGGTGGACTTTTATGATCGTCGCTCTTTGCTATTATTATGTTGATCACTTTTTTTTTCACGATGGATTTAATCCACATCATGTTGATACTCACAATACATTTACCTCGATTGGTGTGCATACTGGCTTACAGGCGTTTATACAGAATGTGTTGTAAAACAATTTAGGGTGTTTTAGTTTCACCTTGTTTGGAGGAAACCAGAGTTCCACACCCTCTATCATGTCTTTTCCTTATAGCTAACTGATGAAGCCACAACAGGATAGGTGTCAAAAGGACACTCTGACAAAGATACTAAGACAGATGAGATGTAATGACTGTTTATATCAGACAACAAGGTTACTTCTCAGATATCATTCATCAGACATATTGAGATCACCTGTACCATGTTGTTTAGATCCTCCATTCATCCTCACTCTCATCAGACATGTGGTCATCAGAGGAATCTCATCATCTCAGGGTTAAAAGACGAGAGGAGATGATAGGTGATTTGTGTTGTCTCTGCTTGCTGTTTGCTGTGCTCTGGCATTAAAGTGATACATTATATGAGATGATATCTAACCGAAGCTGAAGAGACAAAACACAGTCTTCATCTCCTCTGCATTGGGACTGGAGATGAGATGAGATGTGATGAAAGGAGATGAGATGAGATGAAATGAAAGGAGATGAGATTAAATTAGATGAGATGAAAGGAGATCAGATGAGATGAAAGGAGATGAGATTAAATGAAAGGAGATTAAATTAGATGAAAGGAGATTAAATTAAACAAGATGAGATGAAAGGAGATGAGTTTAGATGAAAGGAGATGAAATTAAACAAGATGAGATGAACAGAGATGAGATTAAATGAAAGGAGATGAGATGAAATGAAAGGAGATGAGATAAAAGTAGATGAAATGAAAGGTGATGAGATGAAAGGAGATTAGATGAAAGGACATGAGATGAAATGAAAGGAGATGAGATAAAAGGAGATGAGATGAAATGAAAGGAGATGAGATGAAATGAAAGGATATTAAATTAGATGAAAGGAGATTAAATTAAACAAGATGAGATGAAAGGAGATGAGTTTAGATTAAATGAGAGGAGATGAAATGAGATGAAAGAAGATGAATTTAAACAAGAAGAGATGAAAGGAGATGAGTTTAGATTAAATGAGAGGAGATGAAAGGAGATGAAATTAAACAAGATGAGATGAAAGGAGATGCGATGAAAGGTGATGAGATGAGATGAAAGTAGATGCGATGAAAGGTGATGAGATGAAAGGAGATCAGATGAAATTAAAGGAGATGAGATGAAAGGAGATGAGATGAAAGTAGAGGAGATGAAAGGAGATGAGATGAATGGAGATAAGATGAAAGGAGATGAGATGAAAGGAGATGAGATTAAATGAAAGGAGATTAAATTAGATGAAAGGATATTAAATTATACAAGATGAAATGAAAGGAGATGAGTTTAGATGAAATGAGATTAAATTAAACAAGATGAGATGAAAGTAGATGAGATGAAAGGAGATGAGATGAGATGAAAGTAGATGCGATGAAAGGTGATGAGATGAAAGGAGATCAGATGAAATTAAAGGAGATGAGATAAAAGGAGATGAGATTAAATGAAAGGAGATTAAATTAAATTAAAGAAGATTAAATAAAATAAAATGAGATGAAAGGAGATGAGTTTAGATTAAATGAGATGTAAGGAGATGAAATTAAACAAGATGAAATGAAAGGAGATGAGTTTAGATTAAATGAGATGAAAGGAGATTAAATTAAACAAGATGAGATGAAAAGAGATGAGGTTAAATGAAAGGAGATGAGATGAAAGTAGATGAGATGAAAGGAGATGAGATAAAAGGAGATGAGATGAAAGGAGATGAGATGAAAGGAGATTAAATGAAAGGAGATGAGATGAAAGGAGATGAGATGAAAGGAGATGAGATGAAAGTAGATGAGATGAAAGTAGATGAGATGAAAGTAGATGAGATGAAAGGAGATGAGATGAAAGGAGATGAGATGAAATGAAAGGAGATGAGATGAAATGAAAGGAGATGAGATGAAAGGAGATGAGATGAAAGGAGATTAGATAAAAGTAGATGAGATGAAAGGAGATGAGATGAAATGAAAGGAGATGAGATGAAATGAAAGGAGATGAGATGAAAGTAGATGAGATGAAAGGAGATGAGATGAAAGGAGATGAGATTAAATTAAAGGAGATGAGATGAAAGGAGATGAGATGAAAGTAGAGTTGATTAGATGAAAGTAGATGAGATGAAAGGAGATGAGATGAAATGAAAGGAGATGAGATGAAAGGAGATGAGATGAAAGGAGATGAAATGAAAGGAGATTAGATTAAACAAGATTAGATAAAAGTAGATGAGATGAAAGGAGATGAGATTAAATTAAAGGAGATGAGATGAAAGGAGATGAGATGAAAGTAGAGGAGATGAAAGGAGATGAGATGAAAGTAGATGAGATGAAAGGAAATTAGATGAGAGGGGGTTTATTGCATTGTTGTGTTGTGGAGTAGGAGAGCCTGAGCTTAATTTCACTGACTAGCCAGACAGCAGGGGAGGGAACCCTATCCAGAGT